>NW_027464538.1:62500-82500 GCF_050947455.1 Rhinoderma darwinii
CGGGCGGTCTTAAGTCGAGGACCTGTTTAGAGAGAGCCCAACATAGAGCCGAGAAGATGGAGCGCGCTCAGCGTCCCTAACCCTTACCAGTAAGGTAACAAGGACCAGGCTTAGGTAATATGGGACAAAGGCAACGACAACCTCGACAATCCGGGTTAACTGCTCTCTCCGGCGGCCCAGCTCGCAAAGTGCCGAGGAGGACGCCTTTGTCGCCCAACGGGGAACCGAGGCCGCTTTCCCGGCGGCTTAGCGGCTTCACATGGGATGGGGCCGCCCCCCTCCGGAGAGGGGGGGAGGGAAGCCACCGTGGAGCCGCGTGTGGCTTGCATGCGGGAGCCACGCCGACACTTCCAGCCTCGGGCGAGGCGGAAGACGGCTTTGGACTACTTGCGAGAAACAACCGTGCCCCATGCGCGGGTGCGCCTGGGAGCACCTCGGCTAGAGAGGCCCTTGCGAGCAGCGGACATACGGGGGCGGTCACTGCCTCCCCGTCGTTTAAAGCTTTCTCTCGTGCCTCGGGCTCCGGCGACACCAGCACACTCTCGGACGCCTTTTAGAGTGATAGAAGCAGCACTGAGCAAACGCACCTCGCGGGAGCGAGAGGTACCGGCACCCGCCTTTAGCAGGACCGCCGGGCTTTTTGGGACACCGGCCGTAGGTGGCCGGGGGCGAAACAGACCCGGACGGTGTGGGAGGAAGACGCGCTCGCCGTAACCGACAGGGCTCCAAAGCACTGCCGAGCGAGTGGTCCCTCCGCCGCCGGGTCGCGGGGAGCCAGATCGATCTGAGGAGTCTTGGACAAATTCCAAAGACTCAAACGGCGCGGGAGCACGTGCTCCTCTCACAGCTTAACGACAGGTGGCAGAGGCCGACGGGGACTTCCAGGAGGCCGGCATGATGTGCCACTACATACCGGTCACACCATGGAAGTCCTTCTCGGGTTGGACCAGGTGTAGCTCCCGCTAGAACGTGCAGCACGTCCTCCTTCACGGTACTCGGCTGGAGTCACCAAGCTGGCCGAGCTCCTGCAACTGCTGGTCGGCCTGGGACTCCAGAAAGAATGCGCCAAAGTTATTTCGTGGAAGTTCAGGTGCAGCGGACCGACCAGCGAACGAGGCCGACCGGGACTTCCAGGAGACACCATGAGAGGGCCGGTGCCTATCGCTCACACCCTGGAAGTCACTCTCGGCCACGAACGGTTAGGACTTCCCGTTAGGAAGAACCGTAGGGACTTGGAACACGAAACCAAAATGCCCTCTCACAGGATTTCAGGTGAAGGAGATATTCGCACCCCTAAAAGTGTCACCACCTCAAATACACCGGGGTAAGGTGCCAAAGTGCCCGGGCTCCTGGAACTGCTGCCCGGCTGAAGCCCAAAATAAAAACCTCATAGGGTTTTTCCTCCAAAACGTCAATGAAGACCGATCTGCGAGCGAGGCCGACGGGGACTTCCAGGAGGCCGGCATGACGTGCCACTACATACCGGTCACACCATGGAAGTCCTTCTCGGGTTGGAACAGGTGCAGCTCCCGCTAGAACGTGCAGCACGTCCTCCTTCAAGGTACTCGGGTTGGAGTCGCCAAGCTGGCCGAGCTCCTGCAACTGCTGGTCGGCCTGGGACTTCAGAAAGAATGCACCAAAGTTCTTTCATGGAAAGTCAGGTGCAGCGGACCGACCAGCGAACGAGGCCGACGGGGACTTCCAGGAGGCCAGCATGACGTGCCACTACATACCGGTCACACCATGGAAGTCCTTCTCGGGTTGGAACAGGTGCAGCTCCCGCTAGAACGTGCAGCACGTCCTCCTTCACGGTACTCGGTTGGAGTCGCCAACGTGGCCGAGCTCCTGCAACTGCTGGTCGGCCTGGGACTCCAGAAAGAATGCACCAAAGTTCTTTCGTGGAAGTTCAGGTGCAGCGGACCGACCAGGGAGCAAGGCCGATGGGGACTTCCAGGAGGCCGGCATGAGGGGGCCGGTGCCTACCCCTCACTCCCTGGAAGTCCTTCTCGGCCACAAACGGTTAGGACTTCCCGCTAGGAAGAACCGTTAGGACTTGGAACGCGGAGCAGAAATGCCCTCTCACAGGATTTCAGGTGAAGGAGATATTCACACCCCTAAAAGTGTCACCACCTCAAATACACCGGGGTAAGGTGCCAAAGTACCCGGGCTCCTGGAACTGCTGCCCGGCTGAAGCCCAAAATAAAAACCTCATAGGGTTTTTCCTCCAAAACGTCAATGAAGACAGACCTGCGAGCGAAGCCGACGGGGACTTCCAGGAGGCCGGCATGACGTGCCACTACATACCGGTCAGACCATGGAAGTCCTTCTCGGGTTGGAACAGGTGCAGCTCCCGCTAGAACGTGCAGCACGTCCTCCTTCAAGGTACTCGGGTTGGAGTCGCCAAGCTGGCCGAGCTCCTGCAACTGCTGGTCGGCCTGGGACTTCAGAAAGAATGCACCAAAGTTCTTTCATGGAAAGTCAGGTGCAGCGGACCGACCAGCGAACGAGGCCGACGGGGACTTCCAGGAGGCCGGCATGACGTGCCACTACATACCGGTCACACCATGGAAGCCCTTCTCGGGTTGAACCAGGTATAGCTCCCGCTAGAACGTGCAGCACATCCTCCTTCACAGTACTCGGTTGAACTCACCACCGTGGCCGAGCTCCTGCAACTGCTGGTCGGCCTGGGACTCCAGAAAGAATGTACCAAAGTTCTTTCGTGAAAGTTCAGGTGCAGCGGACCGACCAACGAGCAAGGCCGATGGGGACTTCCAGGAGGCCGGCATGACGTGCCACTACATACCGGTCACTCCCTGGAAGTCCTTCTCGGCCACGAACGGTTAGGACTTCCCGCTAGGAAGAACCGTTAGGACTTGGAACGCGGAGCAGAAATGCCCTCTCACAGGATTTCAGGTGAAGGAGATATTCACACCCCTAAAAGTGTCACCACCTCAAATACACCGGGGTAAGGTGCCAAAGTACCCGGGCTCCTGGAACTGCTGCCCGGCTGAAGCCCAAAATAAAAACCTCATAGGGTTTTTCCTCCAAAACGTCAATGAAGACAGACCTGCGAGCGAGGCCGACGGGGACTTCCAGGAGGCCGGCATGACGTGCCACTACATACCGGTCACACCATGGAAGTCCTTCTCGGGTTGAACCAGGTACAGCTCCCGCTAGAACGTGTAGCACGTCCTCCTTCACAGTACTCGGTTGGACTCAACACCGTGGCCGAGCTCCTGCAACTGCTGGTCGGCCTGGGACTTCAGAAAGAATGCACCACAGTTCTTTCATGGAAAGTCAGGTGCAGCGGACCGACCAGCGAACGAGGCCGACGGGGACTTCCAGGAGGCCGGCATGACGTGCCACTACATACCGGTCACACCATGGAAGTCCTTCTCGGGTTGAACCAGGTATAGCTCCCGCTAGAACGTGCAGCACGTCCTCCTTCACAGTACTCGGTTGAACTCACCACCGTGGCCGAGCTCCTGCAACTGCTGGTCGGCCTGGGACTCCAGAAAGAATGTACCAAAGTTCTTTCGTGGAAGTTCAGGTGCAGCGGACCGACCAGGGAGCAAGGCCGATGGGGACTTCCAGGAGGCCGGCATGACGTGCCACTACATACCGGTCACTCCCTGGAAGTCCTTCTCGGCCACGAACGGTTAGGACTTCCCGCTAGGAAGAACCGTTAGGACTTGGAACGCGGAGCAGAAATGCCCTCTCACAGGATTTCAGGTGAAGGAGATATTCACACCCCTAAAAAGTGTCACCACCTCAAATACACCGGGGTAAGGTGCCAAAGTACCCGGGCTCCTGGAACTGCTGCCCGGCTGAAGCCCAAAATAAAAACCTCATAGGGTTTTTCCTCCAAAACGTCAATGAAGACAGACCTGCGAGCGAGGCCGACGGGGACTTCCAGGAGGCCGGCATGACGTGCCACTACATACCGGTCACACCATGGAAGTCCTTCTCGGGTTGAACCAGGTACAGCTCCCGCTAGAACGTGTAGCACGTCCTCCTTCACAGTACTCGGTTGGACTCAACACCGTGGCCGAGCTCCTGCAACTGCTGGTCGGCCTGGGACTTCAGAAAGAATGCACCACAGTTCTTTCATGGAAAGTCAGGTGCAGCGGACCGACCAGCGAACGAGGCCGACGGGGACTTCCAGGAGGCCGGCATGACGTGCCACTACATACCGGTCACACCATGGAAGTCCTTCTCGGGTTGAACCAGGTACAGCTCCCGCTAGAACGTGTAGCACGTCCTCCTTCACAGTACTCGGTTGGACTCAACACCGTGGCCGAGCTCCTGCAACTGCTGGTCGGCCTGGGACTTCAGAAAGAATGCACCACAGTTCTTTCATGGAAAGTCAGGTGCAGCGGACCGACCAGCGAACGAGGCCGACGGGGACTTCCAGGAGGCCGGCATGACGTGCCACTACATACCGGTCACACCATGGAAGTCCTTCTCGGGTTGAACCAGGTATAGCTCCCGCTAGAACGTGCAGCACGTCCTCCTTCACAGTACTCGGTTGAACTCACCACCGTGGCCGAGCTCCTGCAACTGCTGGTCGGCCTGGGACTCCAGAAAGAATGTACCAAAGTTCTTTCGTGGAAGTTCAGGTGCAGCGGACCGACCAGGGAGCAAGGCCGATGGGGACTTCCAGGAGGCCGGCATGACGTGCCACTACATACCGGTCACTCCCTGGAAGTCCTTCTCGGCCACGAACGGTTAGGACTTCCCGCTAGGAAGAACCGTTAGGACTTGGAACGCGGAGCAGAAATGCCCTCTCACAGGATTTCAGGTGAAGGAGATATTCACACCCCTAAAAAGTGTCACCACCTCAAATACACCGGGGTAAGGTGCCAAAGTACCCGGGCTCCTGGAACTGCTGCCCGGCTGAAGCCCAAAATAAAAACCTCATAGGGTTTTTCCTCCAAAACGTCAATGAAGACAGACCTGCGAGCGAGGCCGACGGGGACTTCCAGGAGGCCGGCATGACGTGCCACTACATACCGGTCACACCATGGAAGTCCTTCTCGGGTTGAACCAGGTACAGCTCCCGCTAGAACGTGTAGCACGTCCTCCTTCACAGTACTCGGTTGGACTCAACACCGTGGCCGAGCTCCTGCAACTGCTGGTCGGCCTGGGACTTCAGAAAGAATGCACCACAGTTCTTTCATGGAAAGTCAGGTGCAGCGGACCGACCAGCGAACGAGGCCGACGGGGACTTCCAGGAGGCCGGCATGACGTGCCACTACATACCGGTCACACCATGGAAGTCCTTCTTGGGTTGAACCAGGTACAGCTCCCGCTAGAACGTGTAGCACGTCCTCCTTCACAGTACTCGGTTGGACTCAACACCGTGGCCGAGCTCCTGCAACTGCTGGTCGGCCTGGGACTTCAGAAAGAATGCACCACAGTTCTTTCATGGAAAGTCAGGTGCAGCGGACCGACCAGCGAACGAGGCCGACGGGGACTTCCAGGAGGCCGGCATGACGTGCCACTACATACCGGTCACACCATGGAAGTCCTTCTCGGGTTGAACCAGGTATAGCTTCCCGCTAGAACGTGCAGCACGTCCTCCTTCACAGTACTCGGTTGAACTCACCACCGTGGCCGAGCTCCTGCAACTGCTGGTCGGCCTGGGACTCCAGAAAGAATGTACCAAAGTTCTTTCGTGGAAGTTCAGGTGCAGCGGACCGACCAGGGAGCAAGGCCGATGGGGACTTCCAGGAGGCCGGCATGACGTGCCACTACATACCGGTCACTCCCTGGAAGTCCTTCTCGGCCACGAACGGTTAGGACTTCCCGCTAGGAAGAACCGTTAGGACTTGGAACGCGGAGCAGAAATGCCCTCTCACAGGATTTCAGGTGAAGGAGATATTCACACCCCTAAAAGTGTCACCACCTCAAATACACCGGGGTAAGGTGCCAAAGTACCCGGGCTCCTGGAACTGCTGCCCGGCTGAAGCCCAAAATAAAAACCTCATAGGGTTTTTCCTCCAAAACGTCAATGAAGACAGACCTGCGAGCGAGGCCGACGGGGACTTCCAGGAGGCCGGCATGACGTGCCACTACATACCGGTCACACCATGGAAGTCATTCTCGGGTTGAACCAGGTACAGCTCCCGCTAGAACGTGTAGCACGTCCTCCTTCACAGTACTCGGTTGGACTCACCACCGTGGCCGAGCTCCTGCAACTGCTGGTCGGCCTGGGACTTCAGAAAGAATGCACCACAGTTCTTTCATGGAAAGTCAGGTGCAGCGGACCGACCAGCGAACGAGGCCGACGGGGACTTCCAGGAGGCCGGCATGACGTGCCACTACATACCGGTGACACCATGGAAGTCCTTCTCGGTTTGAACCAGGTGCAGCTCCTGCTAGAACGTGCAGCACGTCCTCCTTCAAGGTGTTCGGTTGGAGCCGCCAAGGTGGCCGAGCTCCTGCAACTGCTGGTCGGCCTGGGACTCCAGAAAGAATGCATCAAAGTTCTTTCGTGGAAGTTCAGGTGCAGCGGACCGACCAGCGAGCGAGGACGACGGGGACTTCCAGGAGGCCGGCATGACGTGCCACTACATACCGGTCACACCATGGAAGTCCTTCTCGGGTTGGACCAGGTGCAGCTCCCGCAAGAACGTGCAGCACGTCCTCCTTCACGGTACTCGGTTGGAGTCACAGAGCTGGCCGAGCTCCTGCAACTGCTGGTCGGCCTGGGACTCCAGAAAGAATGCACCAAACTTCTTTCATGGAAGTTAAGGTGCAGCGGACCGACCAGCGAACGAGGCCGACGGGGACTTCCAGGAGGCACCGTGAGAGGGCAGGCCGGTACCTATTGCTCAAACCCTGGAAGTCACTCTCGGCCAGGAACGGTTAGGACTTCCCGCTAGGAAGAACCGTTGGGACTTGGAACTCAAAACCTAGATGCCCTCTCACAGGATTTCAGGTGAAGGAGATATTCACACCCCTAAAAGTGTCACCACCTCAAATACACCGGGGTAAGGTGCCAAAGTACCCGGGCTCATGGAACTGCTGCCCGGCTGAGGCCCAAAATAAAAACCTCATAGGGTTTTTTCTCCAAAACGTCAATGAAGACAGACCTGCGAGCGAGGCCGACGGGGACTTCCAGGAGGACGGCAGGAGGTGCCACTACCTACCGGTCACACCATGGAAGTCCTTCTCGGCTTGGAACGGGAGCAGCTCCCGTTTGTACTTCCTCGTTCACGGCTTTCGGTAGGAGTTGCCGAGGTGGCCGAGCTCCTGCAACTGCAGGTCGGCTTGGGACTTCATAAAATACCATAAAAAAAAAAAGTGTTTTTTTATTATGAAGGTAAAACTCACAGCGGGACCGAGCCGTGAGCCAGGCCGACGGGGACTTCCAGGAGGACGGCAGGAGGTGCCACTACCTACCGGTCACACCATGGAAGTCCTTCTCGGCTTGGAACGGGAGCAGCTCCCGTTTGTACTTCCTCGTTCACGGCTTTCGGTAGGAGTTGCCGAGGTGGCCTTGCTCGTGCAACTGCAGGTGGGCTTGGGGCTTCAGGAAATAACATAAAAAAAAAAAATATTTTTTTATTAAGAAGGTAAAAAAACACCGGATCCGACCAGCGAGCGAGGCCGACGGGGACATCCAGGGCAGCGGCGTGAGAGGGCGGCTTGGTGCCGCTATCGCCGTGGAAGCAGCATTCGGCCTAAGCCGGGAACGCCTCCCGCCCTCCTCTCGTCCTGGAAGTGTTGGACTTGGGAGGCGGAGCAAGTTCTCCCTCTCACAGTATTTCAGGCGTAGGAGATGTTCACACCCCTAAAAGTGTCACCTCGCCAATTACACCGGTGGGAGGTGCCAAAATGCCCGGCCTCCTGGAACTGCTGCTTGGCTGAAGGCCAAAATAAAAACCTCATAGGGTTTTTCCTCCAAAACGTGAATGAAGACAGACACGCGAGCCAGGCCGAGGGGGAGTTCCAGGAGGTCGGCATGAGGTGGCCGCACCTACCGCTTGAGCCCTGGAAGTCCGTCGCGGACCGGAAGTGCATGTCGGGCGGGTGAACTACGGGACTCGCCGCGGGCGCTGTGGAGCTCCCACAAGGAAGCTGCCGGCATCCACAAGCTCCCACGGGGCCCCTCTATCCCCCCACGGGTGCAGAAGGCAGGCACACCGCCGCTAATAGGCGGAGCTGGCTCCCGGCCGCTGTCATGCATCACTCGCGGACCGGAAGTGCTTGTCAGCCGGGTGGACACGGCGGGACTCGCCGCGGGTGCTGTGGAGCTCGTACAGGGCTGCCCCCGGGCTGGCACAGCTTCCACAAGGCTCCTCTATCCCCCCACGGGTGCAATAGGCAGGCACACGCCGCACACGCCGCTCGTACACGGAGATGGCTCCCGGCCGCTTTCGGTAGGAGTCACCGAGGTGGCCTTGCTCGTGCAAATGCAGGGGGGCTTGGGGCTTCGGAAAATACCATAAAAAAAAAAAGTTTTTTTATTAAGAAGGTAAAAAAAAAAACAGCGGGACCGACCCGCGAGCTAGGCCGACGGGGACTTCCAGGAGGTCGGCATGAGGTGGAGGCTCCTACCGCTCTTGCCCTGGAAGTCCGCAGAGGACCGC
The DNA here is from genome assembly GCF_050947455.1 of Rhinoderma darwinii. Taxonomy (NCBI): domain Eukaryota; kingdom Metazoa; phylum Chordata; class Amphibia; order Anura; family Rhinodermatidae; genus Rhinoderma; species Rhinoderma darwinii. The sequence continues at coordinate 71,098 of NW_027464538.1, forward strand.
GGGCGCTGTGGAGCTCCCACAAGGAAGCTGCTGGCATCCAGCAGCTCCCACGGGGCCCCTCTATCCCCCCACGGGTGCAGAAGGCAGGCACACCGCCGCTGATAGGCGGAGCTGGCTCCCGGCCGCTGTCATGCATCACTCGCGGACCGGAAGTGCTTTGCAGCCGGGTGGACACGACGGGACTCGCCGCGGGCGCTGTGGAGCTCCCACAAGGAAGCTGCCGGCATCCACAAGCTCCCACGGGGCCCCTCTATCCCCCCACGGGTGCAGAAGGCAGGCACACCGCCGCTAATAGGCGGAGCTGGCTCCCGGCCGCTGTCATGCATCACTCGCGGACCGGAAGTGCTTGTCAGCCGGGTGGACACGGCGGGACTCGCCGCGGGTGCTGTGGAGCTCGTACAGGGCTGCCCCCGGGCTGGCACAGCTTCCACAAGGCTCCTCTATCCCCCCACGGGTGCAATAGGCAGGCACACGCCGCACACGCCGCTCGTACACGGAGATGGCTCCCGGCCGCTTTCGGTAGGAGTCACCGAGGTGGCCTTGCTCGTGCAAATGCAGGGGGGCTTGGGGCTTCGGAAAATACCATAAAAAAAAAAAGTTTTTTTATTAAGAAGGTAAAAAAAAAAACAGCGGGACCGACCCGCGAGCTAGGCCGACGGGGACTTCCAGGAGGTCGGCATGAGGTGGAGGCTCCTACCGCTCTTGCCCTGGAAGTCCGCAGAGGACCGCGGGCGCTGTGGAGCTCCCACAAGGAAGCTGCTGGCATCCAGCAGCTCCCACGGGGCCCCTCTATCCCCCCACGGGTGCAGAAGGCAGGCACACCGCCGCTGATAGGCGGAGCTGGCTCCCGGCCGCTGTCATGCATCACTCGCGGACCGGAAGTGCTTTGCAGCCGGGTGGACACGACGGGACTCGCCGCGGGCGCTGTGGAGCTCCCACAAGGAAGCTGCCGGCATCCACAAGCTCCCACGGGGCCCCTCTATCCCCCCACGGGTGCAGAAGGCAGGCACACGCCGCTGATAGGCGGAGCTGGCTCCCGGCCGCTGTCATGCATCACTCGCGGACCGGAAGTGCTTGTCAGCCGGGTGGACACGGCGGGACTCGCCGCGGGTGCTGTGGAGCTCGTACAGGGCTGCCCCCCGGCTGGCACAGCTTCCACAAGGCTCCTCTATCCCCCCACGGGTGCAATAGGCAGGCACACGCCGCACACGCCGCTCGTACACGGAGATGGCTCCCGGCCGCTTTCGGTAGGAGTCACCGAGGTGGCCTTGCTCGTGCAAATGCAGGTGGGCTTGGGGCTTCGGAAAATACCATAAAAAAAAAAAGTTTTTTTATTAAGAAGGTAAAAAAAACCACAGCGGGACCGACCCGCGAGCTAGGCCGACGGGGACTTCCAGGAGGTCGGCATGAGGTGGAGGCTCCTACCGCTCTTGCCCTGGAAGTCCGCAGAGGACCGCGGGCGCTGTGGAGCTCCCACAAGGAAGCTGCCGGCATGCAGCAGCTCCCACGGGGCCCCTCTATCCCCCCACGGGTGCAGAAGGCAGGCACACCGCCGCTGATAGGCGGAGCTGGCTCCCGGCCGCTGTCATGCATCACTCGCGGACCGGAAGTGCTTGGCAGCCGGGTGGACACGACGGGACTCGCCGCGGGCGCTGTGGAGCTCCCACAAGGAAGCTGCCGGCATCCACAAGCTCCCACGGGGCCCCTCTATCCCCCCACGGGTGCAGAAGGCAGGCACACCGCCGCTGATAGGCGGAGCTGGCTCCCGGCCGCTGTCATGCATCACTCGCGGACCGGAAGTGCTTGGCAGCCGGGTGGACACGGCGGGACTCGCCGCGGGTGCTGTGGAGCTCGTACAGGGCTGCCCCCGGGCTGGCACAGCTTCCCCATGGCTCCTCTATCCCCCCACGGGTGCAATAGGCAGGCACACGCCGCACACGCCGCTCGTACACGGAGATGACTCCCGGCCGCTTTCGGTAGGAGTCACCGAGGTGTCCTTGCTCGTGCAACTGCAGGTGGGCTTGAGGCTTCCGAAAGTACCATAAAAAAAAAAAGATTTTTTTATTAAGAAGGTAAAAAAAAAAACAGCGGGACCGACCCGCGAGCTAAGCCGACGGGGACTTCCAGGAGGTCGGCATGAGGTGGCCGCTCATACCGCTCTTGCCCTGGAAGTCCGCAGAGGACCGCGGGCGCTGTGGAGCTCCCACAAGGAAGCTGCCGGCATGCAGCAGCTCCCACGGGGCCCCTCTATCCCCCCACGGGTGCAGAAGGCAGGCACACCGCCGCTGATAGGCGGAGCTGGCTCCCGGCCGCTGTCATGCATCACTCGCGGACCGGAAGTGCTTGGCAGCCGGGTGGACACGACGGGACTCGCCGCGGGCGCTGTGGAGCTCCCACAAGGAAGCTGCCGGCATCCACAAGCTCCCACGGGGCCCCTCTATCCCCCCACGGGTGCAGAAGGCAGGCACACCGCCGCTGATAGGCGGAGCTGGCTCCCGGCCGCTGTCATGCATCACTCGCGGACCGGAAGTGCTTGGCAGCCGGGTGGACACGGCGGGACTCGCCGCGGGTGCTGTGGAGCTCGTACAGGGCTGCCCCCGGGCTGGCACAGCTTCCCCATGGCTCCTCTATCCCCCCACGGGTGCAATAGGCAGGCACACGCCGCACACGCCGCTCGTACACGGAGATGACTCCCGGCCGCTTTCGGTAGGAGTCACCGAGGTGTCCTTGCTCGTGCAACTGCAGGTGGGCTTGAGGCTTCCGAAAGTACCATAAAAAAAAAAAGATTTTTTTATTAAGAAGGTAAAAAAAAAAACAGCGGGACCGACCCGCGAGCTAAGCCGACGGGGACTTCCAGGAGGTCGGCATGAGGTGGCCGCTCATACCGCTCTTGCCCTGGAAGTCCGCCGAGGACCGCGGGCGCTGTGGAGCTCCCACAAGGAAGCTGCCGGCATGCAGCAGCTCCCACGGGGCCCCTCTATCCCCCCACGGGTGCAGAAGGCAGGCACACCGCCGCTGATAGGCGGAGCTGGCTCCCGGCCGCTGTCATGCATCACTCGCGGACCGGAAGTGCTTGGCAGCCGGGTGGACACGGCGGGACTCGCCGCGGGCGCTGTGGAGCTCGTACAGGGCTGCCCCCGGGCTGGCACAGCTTCCACAAGGCTCCTCTATCCCCCCACGGGTGCAATAGGCAGGCACACGCCGCACACGCCGCTCGTACACGGAGATGGCTCCCGGCCGCTTTCGGTAGGAGTCACCGAGGTGGCCTTGCTCGTGCAAATGCAGGTGGGCTTGAGGCTTCAGAAAATACCATAAAAAAAAAAAGTTTTTTTATTAAGAAGGTAAAAAAACCAGCGGGACCGACCCGCGAGCGAGGCCGACGGGGACTTCCAGGAGGTCGGCATGACTTTGCCGCTCATACCGCTCTTGCCCTGGAAGTCCACAAGGGGCGCTGCGGAGCTCGTACACGGCTGCCCCCGGTCTTGCACAGCTTCCCCATGGCTCCTGTATCCCCCCCCCCCCCCCCCCCCACGGGTGCAGGCACACACCGCTCATACACTCTGGAGCTGGCTGACAGCCCAGCTGACATGCCACCTCCTAGCCGACCGGAAGTACATGTCAGGCGGCTTGGGACATAGTGGGACCCCCCCCCCCCCGCTGGCGCTGAGGAGCTCATACACTGTTGCCCCCGGGCATGCACAGCTTGCACACGGCTCCTCTACCCTGGGCTGCAATGGGCAGCACACGCCGCTCATACACTCTGGAGCTGGCTGACAGCAACTGCTGCTGATAATGATGATGACGATAATGTGCAAAGGGTTATCTATCGGCGGACAGTGTCACACTCTGGCCCTGGAACTGTGCCCCGGCCTGCCTCTGCTGCTCATTACCGCCTCTGTCATTTTTTGAACATACCCCACTTTCACTTGATTTTAAATGTGTCACTTTCAGTAGCAGAAATGTCATTCTTTGACATTTGGGCCTTTTTATTTTCACTGCTGTTGGGTCACCAAATGGATCTCCTTATCTCGAGGCCTAGTCCTCTCCCCACCGCCCTGGAACTCTGCCCCGGCCTACGCTGCGTGCCGTCACACTCTGGCCCTGGAACTGTGCCCCGGCCTATGCTGCCTGCCGTCACACTCTGGCCCTGGAACTCTGCCCCGGCCTGTGCTGCCGTCACACTCTGGCCCTGGAACTGTGCCCACGGCCTGCCTCTGCTGCTCATTACCGCCTCTGACATTTTTGAACGTACCCCACTTTAACTTGATTTTAAATGTTTCACTTTCAGTATCAAAAATGTCATTCTTTGAAATTTGGGCCTTTTTATTTCCACTGCTGCTTGGTCACCAAATGGATCACCTTATCTCGAGGCCTAGTCCTCTCCCCACCGCCCTGGAACTCTGCCCCGGCCTACGCTGCCTGCCGTCACACTCTGGCCCTGGAACTGTGCCCCGGCCTATGCTGCCTGCCGTCACACTCTGGCCCTGGAGCTCTGCCCCGGCCTGTGCTGCCGTCACACTCTGGCCCTGGAACTATGCCCCGGCCTGCCCCTGCTGTTCACCACCGCCTCTGACATTTTTGAACGTACTCCACTTTCACTTGATTTTAAATGGTTCACTTTCAGTATCAAAAATGTCATTCTTTGACATTTGGGCCTTTTTATTTTCACTGCTGTTTGGTCACCAAATGGATCTCCTTAGATCGAGGCCTAGTCCTCTCCCCACCGCCCTGGAACTCTGCCCCGGCCTACGCTGCCTGCCGTGACACCCCTGGCCCTGGAACTCTGCCCCGGCCTACCTCTGCTGTTCACTACCGCCTCTGACATTTTTGAACATACCCCACTTTAACTTGATTTTAAATGTGTCACTTTCAAATGTTTCACTTTCAGTTGCAGAAATGGCATTCTTTGACATTTGGGCCTTTTCATTTTCACTGCTGCTTGGTCACCAAATGGATCCCCTTGGATTGAGGCCTAGTCCTCTCCCCACCGCCCTGGAACTCTTCCCCGGCCTACGCTGCCTGCCGTGACACCCCTGGCCCTGGAACTCTGCCCCGGCCTACCTCTGCTGTTCACTACCGCCTCTGACATTTTTGAACATACCCCACTTTAACTTGATTTTAAATGTGTCACTTTCAAATGTTTCACTTTCAGTTGCAGAAATGGCATTCTTTGACATTTGGGCCTTTTCATTTTCACTGCTGCTTGGTCACCAAATGGATCCCCTTGGATTGAGGCCTAGTCCTCTCCCCACCGCCCTGGAACTCTTCCCCGGCCTACGCTGCCTGCCGTGACACCCCTGGCCCTGGAACTCTGCCCCGGCCTACCTCTGCTGTTCACTACCGCCTCTGACATTTTTGAACATACCCCACTTTAACTTGATTTTAAATGTGTCACTTTCAAATGTTTCACTTTCAGTTGCAGAAATGGCATTCTTTGACATTTGGGCCTTTTCATTTTCACTGCTGCTTGGTCACCAAATGGATCCCCTTGGATTGAGGCCTAGTCCTCTCCCCACCGCCCTGGAACTCTTCCCCGGCCTACGCTGCCTGCCGTGACACCCCTGGCCCTGGAACTCTGCCCCGGCCTACCTCTGCTGTTCACTACCGCCTCTGACATTTTTGAACATACCCCACTTTAACTTGATTTTAAATGTTTCACTTTCAAATGTTTCACTTTCAGTAGCAGAAATGTCATTCTTTGACATTTGGGCCTTTTTATTTTCACTGCTGCTTGGTCACCAAATGGATCTCCTTGGATTGAGGCCTAGTCCTCTCCCCACCGCCCTGGAACTCTGCGCAGGCCTACGCTGCCTGCCGTGACACCCCTGGCCCTGGAACTCTGCCCCGGCCTACCTCTGCTGTTCACTACCGCCTCTGACATTTTTGAACATACCCCACTTTAACTTGATTTTAAATGTGTCACTTTCAAATGTTTCACTTTCAGTTGCAGAAATGGCATTCTTTGACATTTGGGCCTTTTCATTTTCACTGCTGCTTGGTCACCAAATGGATCCCCTTGGATTGAGGCCTAGTCCTCTCCCCACCGCCCTGGAACTCTTCCCCGGCCTACGCTGCCTGCCGTGACACCCCTGGCCCTGGAACTCTGCCCCGGCCTACCTCTGCTGTTCACTACCGCCTCTGACATTTTTGAACATACCCCACTTTAACTTGATTTTAAATGTGTCACTTTCAAATGTTTCACTTTCAGTTGCAGAAATGGCATTCTTTGACATTTGGGCCTTTTCATTTTCACTGCTGCTTGGTCACCAAATGGATCCCCTTGGATTGAGGCCTAGTCCTCTCACCCACCGCCCTGGAACTCTGCCCCGGCCTACACTGCCTGCCGTCACACTCTGGCCCTGGAACTCTGCCCCGGCCTGCCTTTGCTGTTCACCACCGCCTCTGACATTTGTGAACATACCCCACTTTAACTTGATTTTAAATGGTTCACTTTCAAATGTTTCACTTTCAGTAGCAGAAATGTCATTCTTTGACACTTGGGCCTTTTTATTTTCACTGCTGTTTGGTCACCAAATGGATCTCCTTGGATTGAGGCCTAGTCCTCTCACCCACCGCCCTGGAACTCTGCCCCGGCCTACACTGCCTGCCGTCACACTCTGGCCCTGGAACTCTGTCCCGGCCTGCCCCTGCTGTTCACCACCGCCTCTGACATTTGTGAACATACCCCACTTTAACCTGATTTTAAATGGTTCACTTTCAGTATCAGAAATGTCATTCTTTGACACTTGGGCCTTTTTATTTTCACTGCTGTTTGGTCACCAAATGGATCTCCTTGGATTGAGGCCTAGTCCTCTCCCCACCGCCCTGGAACTCTGCCCCGGCCTACGCTGCCTGCCGTCACACTCTGGCCCTGGAACACTGCCCCGGCCTGTGCTGCCATCACACTCCTGGCCCTGGAACTCTGCCCCAGCCTGCCCCTGCTGTTCACCACCGCCTCTGACATTTGTGAACATACCCCACTTTAACTTGATTTTAAATGTTTCACTTTCAGTAGCAGAAATGTCATTCTTTGACATTTGGGCCTATTTATTTTCACTGCTGTTTGGTCACCAAATGGATCTCCTTATGTCGAGGCCTAGTCCTCTCCCCACCGCCCTGGAACTCTGCCCCGGCCTACGCTGCCTGCCGTCACACCCCTGGCCCTGGAACTCTGCCCCGGCCTGCCTTTGCTGTTCACCACCGCCTCTGACATTTTTGAACATACCCCACTTTAACTTGATTTTAAATGTGTCACTTTCAAATGTTTCACTTTCAGTTGCAGAAATGGCATTCTTTGACATTTGGGCCTTTTCATTTTCACTGCTGCTTGGTCACCAAATGGATCTCCTTGGATTGAGGCCTAGTCCTCTCCCCACCGCCCTGGAACTCTGCCCCGGCCTACGCTGCCTGCCGTCACACCCCTTGCCCTGGAACTGTGTCCCGGCCTGCCTCTGCTGCTCACCACCGCCTCTGACATTTTTGAACATACCCCACTTTAACTTGATTTTAAATGGTTCACTTTCAAATGTTTCACTTTCAGTATCAGAAATGTCATTCTTTGACATTTGGGCCTTTTTATTTTCACTGCTGTTTGGTCACCAAATGGATCTCCTTAGATTGAGGCCTAGTCCTCTCCCCACCGCCCTGGAACTCTGCCCCGGCCTACGCTGCCTGCCGTCACACTCCTAGCCCTGGAACTCTGCCCCGGCCTGCCTCTGCTGCTCACCACCACCTCTGACATTTTTGAACATACCCCACTTTAACTTGATTTTAAATGGTTCACTTTCAAATGTTTCACTTTCAGTAGCAGAAATGTCATTCTTTGACATTTGGGCCTTTTTATTTTCACTGCTGCTTGGTCACCAAATGGATCTCCTTGGATTGAGGCCTAGTCCTCTCCCCACCGCCCTGGAACTCTGCCCCGGCCTACGCTGCCTGCCGTCACACACTCTGGCCCTGGAACTCTGCCCCGGCCTGTGCTGCCTTCACACTCCAGGCACCTGGAACTCTGCCCCGGCCTGCCTCTGCTGCTCACCACCACCTCTGACATTTTTGAACATACCCCACTTTAACTTGATTTTAAATGGTTCACTTTCAAATGTTTCACTTTCAGTAGCAGAAATGTCATTCTTTGACATTTGGGCCTTTTTATTTTCACTGCTGTTTGGTCACCAAATGGATCTCCTTAGATTGAGGCCTAGTCCTCTCCCCACCGCCCTGGAACTCTGCCCCGGCCTACGCTGCCTGCCGTCACACTCCTAGCCCTGGAACTCTGCCCCGGCCTGCCTCTGCTGCTCACCACCGACTCTGACATTTTTGAACATACCCCACTTTAACTAGATTTTAAATGGTTCACTTTCAAATGTTTCACTTTCAGTAGCAGAAATGTCATTCTTTGACATTTGGGCCTTTTTATTTTCCCACTGCTGCTTGGTCACCAAATGGATCTCCTTGGATTGAGGCCTAGTCCTCTCACCCACCGCCCTGGAACTCTGCCCCGGCCTACGCTGCCTGCCGTCACACCCTGGCCCTGGAACTCTGCCCCGGCCTGCCCCTGCTGTTCACCACCGCCTCTGACATTTGTGAACATACCCCACTTTAACTTGATTTTAAATGTTTCACTTTCAGTAGCAGAAATGTCATTCTTTGACATTTGGGCCTATTTATTTTCACTGCTGTTTGGTCACCAAATGGATCTCCTTATGTCGAGGCCTAGTCCTCTCCCCACCGCCCTGGAACTCTGCCCCGGCCTACACTGCCTGCCGTCACACTCTGGCCCTGGAACTCTGTCCCGGCCTGCCCCTGCTGTTCACCACCGCCTCTGACATTTGTGAACATACCCCACTTTAACTTGATTTTAAATGGTTCACTTTCAGTATCAGAAATGTCATTCTTTGACATTCGGGCCTTTTTATTTGCACTGCTGCTTGGTCAACAAATGGATCTCCTTAAATTGAGGCCTAGTCCTCTCCCCACCGCCCTGGAACTCTGCCCCGGCCTACACTGCCTGCCGTCACACTCTGGCCCTGGAACTCTGTCCCGGCCTGCCCCTGCTGTTCACCACCGCCTCTGACATTTGTGAACATACCCCACTTTAACTTGATTTTAAATGGTTCACTTTCAGTATCAGAAATGTCATTCTTTGACATTCGGGCCTTTTTATTTGCACTGCTGCTTGGTCAACAAATGGATCTCCTTAAATTGAGGCCTAGTCCTCTCCCCACCGCCCTGGAACTCTGCCCCGGCCTACGCTGCCTGCCGTCACACACTCTGGCCCTGGAACTCTGCCCCGGCCTGTGCTGCCGTCACACTCTGGCCCTGGAACTCTGCCCCGGCCTGCCTTTGCTGTTCACCACCGACTCTGACATTTTTGAACATACCCCACTTTAACTAGATTTTAAATGGTTCACTTTCAAATGTTTCACTTTCAGTAGCAGAAATTTCATTCTTTGACATTTGGGCCTTTTTATTTTCACTTCTGCTTGGTCACCAAATGGATCTCCTTATTTTGAGGCCTAGTCCTCTCCCCAACGCCCTGGAACTCTGCCCCGGCCTACGCTGCCTGCCGTCACACCCTGGCCCTGGAGCTCTGCCCCGGCCTGTGCTGCCGTCACACTCTGGCCCTGGAACTCTGCCCCGGCCTGCCTTTGCTGTTCACCACCGACTCTGACATTTTTGAACATACCCCACTTTAACTAGATTTTAAATGGTTCACTTTCAAATGTTTCACTTTCAGTAGCAGAAATGTCATTCTTTGACATTTGGGCCTTTTTATTTTCACTGCTGCTTGGTCACCAAATGGATCTCCTTGGATTGAGGCCTAGTCCTCTCCCCACCGCCCTGGAACTCTGCCCCGGCCTACGCTGCCTGCCGTCACACACTCTGGCCCTGGAACTCTGCCCCGGCCTGTGCTGCCTTCACACTCCAGGCACCTGGAACTCTGCCCCGGCCTGCATCTGCTGCTCATTACCGCCTCTGACATTCTTTGAACATACCCCAATTTAACTTGATTTTAAATGTTTCACTTTCAGTATCAGAAATGCCATTCTTTGACATTTGGGCCTTTTTATTTTCACTGCTGCTTGGTCACCAAATGGATCTCCATATCTCGAGGCCTAGTCCTCTCCCCACCGCCCTGGAACTCTGCCCCGGCCTACGCTGCCTGCCGTCACACCCCTGGCCCTGGAACTCTGCCCCGGCCTGTGCTGCCTTCACACTCCAGGCACCTGGAACTCTGCCCCGGCCTGCATCTGCTGCTCATTACCGCCTCTGACATTCTTTGAACATACCCCACTTTAACGTGATTTTAAATGTGTCACTTTCAGTATCAGAAATGTCATTCTTTGACATTTGGGCCTTTTTATTGTCACTGCTGTTTGGTCACCAAATGGATCTCCTTGGAATGAGGCCTAGTCCTCTCCCCACCGCCCTGGAACTCTGCCCCGGCCTACGCTGCCTGCCATCACACTCCTGGCCCTGGAACTCTGCCCCGGCCTGCCCCTGCTGTTCACCACCGCCTCTGACATTTGTGAACAAACCCCACTTTAACTTGATTTTAAATGTTTCACTTTCAAATGTTTCACTTTCAGTAGCAGAAATGTCATTCTTTGACATTTGGGCCTTTCTATTTTCACTGCTGCTTGGTCACCAAATGGATCTCCATATCTCGAGGCCTAGTCCTCTCCCCACCGCCCTGGAACTCTGCCCCGGCCTACGCTGCCTGCCGTCACACTCCTAGCCCTGGAACTCTGCCCCGGCCTGCCTCTGCTGCTCATCACCGCCTCTGACATTTGTGAACATACCCCACTTTCACTTGATTTTAAATGTTTCACTTTCAGTAGCACAAATGCCATTCTTTGACATTTGGGCCTTTGTATTTTCACTGCTGTTTGTTCACGAAAGGATCCCCTTATCTTGTGGCCTAGTCCTCTCCACGCCGCCTTGGAACTTTGCCCCGGCCTATGCTGCCTGCCGTCACACTCTGGCCCTGGAACTCTGGCCGGGCATGGGGATGCAAGTTGCTCCTGCTGCCCCCCCACCGGGACCTACCTGCAATCACCCTGGAACTCTGGCTGGGCATGGGGATGCAGTTTGCTCCCGCTGACCCCCTTTCCACCCCACCGGGACCTACCAGCAATCACCCTGGAACTCTGGCTGGGCATGGGGATGCAGTTTGCTCCCGCTGACCCCCTTCCACCCCACCGGGACCTACCTGCAATCACCCTGGAACTCTGGCTGGGCATGGGGATGCAAGTTTCTCCCGCTGCCCCCCCACCGGGACCTACCTGCAATCACTCTGGAACTCTGGCTGGGCATGGAGATGCAGGTTGCTCCCGCTGCCCCCCCACCGGGACCTACCAGCAATCACCCTGGAACTCTGGCTGGGCATGGGGATGCAAGTTG
>NW_027464538.1:95000-112500 GCF_050947455.1 Rhinoderma darwinii
GGCATGACGTGCCACTACATACCGGTCACACCATGGAAGTCCTTCTCGGGTTGGAACAGGTGCAGCTCCCGCTAGAACGTGCAGCACGTCCTCCTTCAAGGTACTCGGGTTGGAGTCGCCAAGCTGGCCGAGCTCCTGCAACTGCTGGTCGGCCTGGGACTTCAGAAAGAATGCACCAAAGTTCTTTCATGGAAAGTCAGGTGCAGCGGACCGACCAGCGAACGAGGCCGACGGGGACTTCCAGGAGGCCAGCATGACGTGCCACTACATACCGGTCACACCATGGAAGTCCTTCTCGGGTTGGAACAGGTGCAGCTCCCGCTAGAACGTGCAGCACGTCCTCCTTCACGGTACTCGGTTGGAGTCGCCAACGTGGCCGAGCTCCTGCAACTGCTGGTCGGCCTGGGACTCCAGAAAGAATGCACCAAAGTTCTTTCGTGGAAGTTCAGGTGCAGCGGACCGACCAGGGAGCAAGGCCGATGGGGACTTCCAGGAGGCCGGCATGAGGGGGCCGGTGCCTACCCCTCACTCCCTGGAAGTCCTTCTCGGCCACAAACGGTTAGGACTTCCCGCTAGGAAGAACCGTTAGGACTTGGAACGCGGAGCAGAAATGCCCTCTCACAGGATTTCAGGTGAAGGAGATATTCACACCCCTAAAAGTGTCACCACCTCAAATACACCGGGGTAAGGTGCCAAAGTACCCGGGCTCCTGGAACTGCTGCCCGGCTGAAGCCCAAAATAAAAACCTCATAGGGTTTTTCCTCCAAAACGTCAATGAAGACAGACCTGCGAGCGAAGCCGACGGGGACTTCCAGGAGGCCGGCATGACGTGCCACTACATACCGGTCAGACCATGGAAGTCCTTCTCGGGTTGGAACAGGTGCAGCTCCCGCTAGAACGTGCAGCACGTCCTCCTTCAAGGTACTCGGGTTGGAGTCGCCAAGCTGGCCGAGCTCCTGCAACTGCTGGTCGGCCTGGGACTTCAGAAAGAATGCACCAAAGTTCTTTCATGGAAAGTCAGGTGCAGCGGACCGACCAGCGAACGAGGCCGACGGGGACTTCCAGGAGGCCGGCATGACGTGCCACTACATACCGGTCACACCATGGAAGCCCTTCTCGGGTTGAACCAGGTATAGCTCCCGCTAGAACGTGCAGCACATCCTCCTTCACAGTACTCGGTTGAACTCACCACCGTGGCCGAGCTCCTGCAACTGCTGGTCGGCCTGGGACTCCAGAAAGAATGTACCAAAGTTCTTTCGTGAAAGTTCAGGTGCAGCGGACCGACCAACGAGCAAGGCCGATGGGGACTTCCAGGAGGCCGGCATGACGTGCCACTACATACCGGTCACTCCCTGGAAGTCCTTCTCGGCCACGAACGGTTAGGACTTCCCGCTAGGAAGAACCGTTAGGACTTGGAACGCGGAGCAGAAATGCCCTCTCACAGGATTTCAGGTGAAGGAGATATTCACACCCCTAAAAGTGTCACCACCTCAAATACACCGGGGTAAGGTGCCAAAGTACCCGGGCTCCTGGAACTGCTGCCCGGCTGAAGCCCAAAATAAAAACCTCATAGGGTTTTTCCTCCAAAACGTCAATGAAGACAGACCTGCGAGCGAGGCCGACGGGGACTTCCAGGAGGCCGGCATGACGTGCCACTACATACCGGTCACACCATGGAAGTCCTTCTCGGGTTGAACCAGGTACAGCTCCCGCTAGAACGTGTAGCACGTCCTCCTTCACAGTACTCGGTTGGACTCAACACCGTGGCCGAGCTCCTGCAACTGCTGGTCGGCCTGGGACTTCAGAAAGAATGCACCACAGTTCTTTCATGGAAAGTCAGGTGCAGCGGACCGACCAGCGAACGAGGCCGACGGGGACTTCCAGGAGGCCGGCATGACGTGCCACTACATACCGGTCACACCATGGAAGTCCTTCTCGGGTTGAACCAGGTATAGCTCCCGCTAGAACGTGCAGCACGTCCTCCTTCACAGTACTCGGTTGAACTCACCACCGTGGCCGAGCTCCTGCAACTGCTGGTCGGCCTGGGACTCCAGAAAGAATGTACCAAAGTTCTTTCGTGGAAGTTCAGGTGCAGCGGACCGACCAGGGAGCAAGGCCGATGGGGACTTCCAGGAGGCCGGCATGACGTGCCACTACATACCGGTCACTCCCTGGAAGTCCTTCTCGGCCACGAACGGTTAGGACTTCCCGCTAGGAAGAACCGTTAGGACTTGGAACGCGGAGCAGAAATGCCCTCTCACAGGATTTCAGGTGAAGGAGATATTCACACCCCTAAAAAGTGTCACCACCTCAAATACACCGGGGTAAGGTGCCAAAGTACCCGGGCTCCTGGAACTGCTGCCCGGCTGAAGCCCAAAATAAAAACCTCATAGGGTTTTTCCTCCAAAACGTCAATGAAGACAGACCTGCGAGCGAGGCCGACGGGGACTTCCAGGAGGCCGGCATGACGTGCCACTACATACCGGTCACACCATGGAAGTCCTTCTCGGGTTGAACCAGGTACAGCTCCCGCTAGAACGTGTAGCACGTCCTCCTTCACAGTACTCGGTTGGACTCAACACCGTGGCCGAGCTCCTGCAACTGCTGGTCGGCCTGGGACTTCAGAAAGAATGCACCACAGTTCTTTCATGGAAAGTCAGGTGCAGCGGACCGACCAGCGAACGAGGCCGACGGGGACTTCCAGGAGGCCGGCATGACGTGCCACTACATACCGGTCACACCATGGAAGTCCTTCTCGGGTTGAACCAGGTACAGCTCCCGCTAGAACGTGTAGCACGTCCTCCTTCACAGTACTCGGTTGGACTCAACACCGTGGCCGAGCTCCTGCAACTGCTGGTCGGCCTGGGACTTCAGAAAGAATGCACCACAGTTCTTTCATGGAAAGTCAGGTGCAGCGGACCGACCAGCGAACGAGGCCGACGGGGACTTCCAGGAGGCCGGCATGACGTGCCACTACATACCGGTCACACCATGGAAGTCCTTCTCGGGTTGAACCAGGTATAGCTCCCGCTAGAACGTGCAGCACGTCCTCCTTCACAGTACTCGGTTGAACTCACCACCGTGGCCGAGCTCCTGCAACTGCTGGTCGGCCTGGGACTCCAGAAAGAATGTACCAAAGTTCTTTCGTGGAAGTTCAGGTGCAGCGGACCGACCAGGGAGCAAGGCCGATGGGGACTTCCAGGAGGCCGGCATGACGTGCCACTACATACCGGTCACTCCCTGGAAGTCCTTCTCGGCCACGAACGGTTAGGACTTCCCGCTAGGAAGAACCGTTAGGACTTGGAACGCGGAGCAGAAATGCCCTCTCACAGGATTTCAGGTGAAGGAGATATTCACACCCCTAAAAAGTGTCACCACCTCAAATACACCGGGGTAAGGTGCCAAAGTACCCGGGCTCCTGGAACTGCTGCCCGGCTGAAGCCCAAAATAAAAACCTCATAGGGTTTTTCCTCCAAAACGTCAATGAAGACAGACCTGCGAGCGAGGCCGACGGGGACTTCCAGGAGGCCGGCATGACGTGCCACTACATACCGGTCACACCATGGAAGTCCTTCTCGGGTTGAACCAGGTACAGCTCCCGCTAGAACGTGTAGCACGTCCTCCTTCACAGTACTCGGTTGGACTCAACACCGTGGCCGAGCTCCTGCAACTGCTGGTCGGCCTGGGACTTCAGAAAGAATGCACCACAGTTCTTTCATGGAAAGTCAGGTGCAGCGGACCGACCAGCGAACGAGGCCGACGGGGACTTCCAGGAGGCCGGCATGACGTGCCACTACATACCGGTCACACCATGGAAGTCCTTCTCGGGTTGAACCAGGTACAGCTCCCGCTAGAACGTGTAGCACGTCCTCCTTCACAGTACTCGGTTGGACTCAACACCGTGGCCGAGCTCCTGCAACTGCTGGTCGGCCTGGGACTTCAGAAAGAATGCACCACAGTTCTTTCATGGAAAGTCAGGTGCAGCGGACCGACCAGCGAACGAGGCCGACGGGGACTTCCAGGAGGCCGGCATGACGTGCCACTACATACCGGTCACACCATGGAAGTCCTTCTCGGGTTGAACCAGGTATAGCTTCCCGCTAGAACGTGCAGCACGTCCTCCTTCACAGTACTCGGTTGAACTCACCACCGTGGCCGAGCTCCTGCAACTGCTGGTCGGCCTGGGACTCCAGAAAGAATGTACCAAAGTTCTTTCGTGGAAGTTCAGGTGCAGCGGACCGACCAGGGAGCAAGGCCGATGGGGACTTCCAGGAGGCCGGCATGACGTGCCACTACATACCGGTCACTCCCTGGAAGTCCTTCTCGGCCACGAACGGTTAGGACTTCCCGCTAGGAAGAACCGTTAGGACTTGGAACGCGGAGCAGAAATGCCCTCTCACAGGATTTCAGGTGAAGGAGATATTCACACCCCTAAAAGTGTCACCACCTCAAATACACCGGGGTAAGGTGCCAAAGTACCCGGGCTCCTGGAACTGCTGCCCGGCTGAAGCCCAAAATAAAAACCTCATAGGGTTTTTCCTCCAAAACGTCAATGAAGACAGACCTGCGAGCGAGGCCGACGGGGACTTCCAGGAGGCCGGCATGACGTGCCACTACATACCGGTCACACCATGGAAGTCATTCTCGGGTTGAACCAGGTACAGCTCCCGCTAGAACGTGTAGCACGTCCTCCTTCACAGTACTCGGTTGGACTCACCACCGTGGCCGAGCTCCTGCAACTGCTGGTCGGCCTGGGACTTCAGAAAGAATGCACCACAGTTCTTTCATGGAAAGTCAGGTGCAGCGGACCGACCAGCGAACGAGGCCGACGGGGACTTCCAGGAGGCCGGCATGACGTGCCACTACATACCGGTGACACCATGGAAGTCCTTCTCGGTTTGAACCAGGTGCAGCTCCTGCTAGAACGTGCAGCACGTCCTCCTTCAAGGTGTTCGGTTGGAGCCGCCAAGGTGGCCGAGCTCCTGCAACTGCTGGTCGGCCTGGGACTCCAGAAAGAATGCATCAAAGTTCTTTCGTGGAAGTTCAGGTGCAGCGGACCGACCAGCGAGCGAGGACGACGGGGACTTCCAGGAGGCCGGCATGACGTGCCACTACATACCGGTCACACCATGGAAGTCCTTCTCGGGTTGGACCAGGTGCAGCTCCCGCAAGAACGTGCAGCACGTCCTCCTTCACGGTACTCGGTTGGAGTCACAGAGCTGGCCGAGCTCCTGCAACTGCTGGTCGGCCTGGGACTCCAGAAAGAATGCACCAAACTTCTTTCATGGAAGTTAAGGTGCAGCGGACCGACCAGCGAACGAGGCCGACGGGGACTTCCAGGAGGCACCGTGAGAGGGCAGGCCGGTACCTATTGCTCAAACCCTGGAAGTCACTCTCGGCCAGGAACGGTTAGGACTTCCCGCTAGGAAGAACCGTTGGGACTTGGAACTCAAAACCTAGATGCCCTCTCACAGGATTTCAGGTGAAGGAGATATTCACACCCCTAAAAGTGTCACCACCTCAAATACACCGGGGTAAGGTGCCAAAGTACCCGGGCTCATGGAACTGCTGCCCGGCTGAGGCCCAAAATAAAAACCTCATAGGGTTTTTTCTCCAAAACGTCAATGAAGACAGACCTGCGAGCGAGGCCGACGGGGACTTCCAGGAGGACGGCAGGAGGTGCCACTACCTACCGGTCACACCATGGAAGTCCTTCTCGGCTTGGAACGGGAGCAGCTCCCGTTTGTACTTCCTCGTTCACGGCTTTCGGTAGGAGTTGCCGAGGTGGCCGAGCTCCTGCAACTGCAGGTCGGCTTGGGACTTCATAAAATACCATAAAAAAAAAAAGTGTTTTTTTATTATGAAGGTAAAACTCACAGCGGGACCGAGCCGTGAGCCAGGCCGACGGGGACTTCCAGGAGGACGGCAGGAGGTGCCACTACCTACCGGTCACACCATGGAAGTCCTTCTCGGCTTGGAACGGGAGCAGCTCCCGTTTGTACTTCCTCGTTCACGGCTTTCGGTAGGAGTTGCCGAGGTGGCCTTGCTCGTGCAACTGCAGGTGGGCTTGGGGCTTCAGGAAATAACATAAAAAAAAAAAATATTTTTTTATTAAGAAGGTAAAAAAACACCGGATCCGACCAGCGAGCGAGGCCGACGGGGACATCCAGGGCAGCGGCGTGAGAGGGCGGCTTGGTGCCGCTATCGCCGTGGAAGCAGCATTCGGCCTAAGCCGGGAACGCCTCCCGCCCTCCTCTCGTCCTGGAAGTGTTGGACTTGGGAGGCGGAGCAAGTTCTCCCTCTCACAGTATTTCAGGCGTAGGAGATGTTCACACCCCTAAAAGTGTCACCTCGCCAATTACACCGGTGGGAGGTGCCAAAATGCCCGGCCTCCTGGAACTGCTGCTTGGCTGAAGGCCAAAATAAAAACCTCATAGGGTTTTTCCTCCAAAACGTGAATGAAGACAGACACGCGAGCCAGGCCGAGGGGGAGTTCCAGGAGGTCGGCATGAGGTGGCCGCACCTACCGCTTGAGCCCTGGAAGTCCGTCGCGGACCGGAAGTGCATGTCGGGCGGGTGAACTACGGGACTCGCCGCGGGCGCTGTGGAGCTCCCACAAGGAAGCTGCCGGCATCCACAAGCTCCCACGGGGCCCCTCTATCCCCCCACGGGTGCAGAAGGCAGGCACACCGCCGCTAATAGGCGGAGCTGGCTCCCGGCCGCTGTCATGCATCACTCGCGGACCGGAAGTGCTTGTCAGCCGGGTGGACACGGCGGGACTCGCCGCGGGTGCTGTGGAGCTCGTACAGGGCTGCCCCCGGGCTGGCACAGCTTCCACAAGGCTCCTCTATCCCCCCACGGGTGCAATAGGCAGGCACACGCCGCACACGCCGCTCGTACACGGAGATGGCTCCCGGCCGCTTTCGGTAGGAGTCACCGAGGTGGCCTTGCTCGTGCAAATGCAGGGGGGCTTGGGGCTTCGGAAAATACCATAAAAAAAAAAAGTTTTTTTATTAAGAAGGTAAAAAAAAAAACAGCGGGACCGACCCGCGAGCTAGGCCGACGGGGACTTCCAGGAGGTCGGCATGAGGTGGAGGCTCCTACCGCTCTTGCCCTGGAAGTCCGCAGAGGACCGCGGGCGCTGTGGAGCTCCCACAAGGAAGCTGCTGGCATCCAGCAGCTCCCACGGGGCCCCTCTATCCCCCCACGGGTGCAGAAGGCAGGCACACCGCCGCTGATAGGCGGAGCTGGCTCCCGGCCGCTGTCATGCATCACTCGCGGACCGGAAGTGCTTTGCAGCCGGGTGGACACGACGGGACTCGCCGCGGGCGCTGTGGAGCTCCCACAAGGAAGCTGCCGGCATCCACAAGCTCCCACGGGGCCCCTCTATCCCCCCACGGGTGCAGAAGGCAGGCACACGCCGCTGATAGGCGGAGCTGGCTCCCGGCCGCTGTCATGCATCACTCGCGGACCGGAAGTGCTTGTCAGCCGGGTGGACACGGCGGGACTCGCCGCGGGTGCTGTGGAGCTCGTACAGGGCTGCCCCCCGGCTGGCACAGCTTCCACAAGGCTCCTCTATCCCCCCACGGGTGCAATAGGCAGGCACACGCCGCACACGCCGCTCGTACACGGAGATGGCTCCCGGCCGCTTTCGGTAGGAGTCACCGAGGTGGCCTTGCTCGTGCAAATGCAGGTGGGCTTGGGGCTTCGGAAAATACCATAAAAAAAAAAAGTTTTTTTATTAAGAAGGTAAAAAAAACCACAGCGGGACCGACCCGCGAGCTAGGCCGACGGGGACTTCCAGGAGGTCGGCATGAGGTGGAGGCTCCTACCGCTCTTGCCCTGGAAGTCCGCAGAGGACCGCGGGCGCTGTGGAGCTCCCACAAGGAAGCTGCCGGCATGCAGCAGCTCCCACGGGGCCCCTCTATCCCCCCACGGGTGCAGAAGGCAGGCACACCGCCGCTGATAGGCGGAGCTGGCTCCCGGCCGCTGTCATGCATCACTCGCGGACCGGAAGTGCTTGGCAGCCGGGTGGACACGACGGGACTCGCCGCGGGCGCTGTGGAGCTCCCACAAGGAAGCTGCCGGCATCCACAAGCTCCCACGGGGCCCCTCTATCCCCCCACGGGTGCAGAAGGCAGGCACACCGCCGCTGATAGGCGGAGCTGGCTCCCGGCCGCTGTCATGCATCACTCGCGGACCGGAAGTGCTTGGCAGCCGGGTGGACACGGCGGGACTCGCCGCGGGTGCTGTGGAGCTCGTACAGGGCTGCCCCCGGGCTGGCACAGCTTCCCCATGGCTCCTCTATCCCCCCACGGGTGCAATAGGCAGGCACACGCCGCACACGCCGCTCGTACACGGAGATGACTCCCGGCCGCTTTCGGTAGGAGTCACCGAGGTGTCCTTGCTCGTGCAACTGCAGGTGGGCTTGAGGCTTCCGAAAGTACCATAAAAAAAAAAAGATTTTTTTATTAAGAAGGTAAAAAAAAAAACAGCGGGACCGACCCGCGAGCTAAGCCGACGGGGACTTCCAGGAGGTCGGCATGAGGTGGCCGCTCATACCGCTCTTGCCCTGGAAGTCCGCAGAGGACCGCGGGCGCTGTGGAGCTCCCACAAGGAAGCTGCCGGCATGCAGCAGCTCCCACGGGGCCCCTCTATCCCCCCACGGGTGCAGAAGGCAGGCACACCGCCGCTGATAGGCGGAGCTGGCTCCCGGCCGCTGTCATGCATCACTCGCGGACCGGAAGTGCTTGGCAGCCGGGTGGACACGACGGGACTCGCCGCGGGCGCTGTGGAGCTCCCACAAGGAAGCTGCCGGCATCCACAAGCTCCCACGGGGCCCCTCTATCCCCCCACGGGTGCAGAAGGCAGGCACACCGCCGCTGATAGGCGGAGCTGGCTCCCGGCCGCTGTCATGCATCACTCGCGGACCGGAAGTGCTTGGCAGCCGGGTGGACACGGCGGGACTCGCCGCGGGTGCTGTGGAGCTCGTACAGGGCTGCCCCCGGGCTGGCACAGCTTCCCCATGGCTCCTCTATCCCCCCACGGGTGCAATAGGCAGGCACACGCCGCACACGCCGCTCGTACACGGAGATGACTCCCGGCCGCTTTCGGTAGGAGTCACCGAGGTGTCCTTGCTCGTGCAACTGCAGGTGGGCTTGAGGCTTCCGAAAGTACCATAAAAAAAAAAAGATTTTTTTATTAAGAAGGTAAAAAAAAAAACAGCGGGACCGACCCGCGAGCTAAGCCGACGGGGACTTCCAGGAGGTCGGCATGAGGTGGCCGCTCATACCGCTCTTGCCCTGGAAGTCCGCCGAGGACCGCGGGCGCTGTGGAGCTCCCACAAGGAAGCTGCCGGCATGCAGCAGCTCCCACGGGGCCCCTCTATCCCCCCACGGGTGCAGAAGGCAGGCACACCGCCGCTGATAGGCGGAGCTGGCTCCCGGCCGCTGTCATGCATCACTCGCGGACCGGAAGTGCTTGGCAGCCGGGTGGACACGGCGGGACTCGCCGCGGGCGCTGTGGAGCTCGTACAGGGCTGCCCCCGGGCTGGCACAGCTTCCACAAGGCTCCTCTATCCCCCCACGGGTGCAATAGGCAGGCACACGCCGCACACGCCGCTCGTACACGGAGATGGCTCCCGGCCGCTTTCGGTAGGAGTCACCGAGGTGGCCTTGCTCGTGCAAATGCAGGTGGGCTTGAGGCTTCAGAAAATACCATAAAAAAAAAAAGTTTTTTTATTAAGAAGGTAAAAAAACCAGCGGGACCGACCCGCGAGCGAGGCCGACGGGGACTTCCAGGAGGTCGGCATGACTTTGCCGCTCATACCGCTCTTGCCCTGGAAGTCCACAAGGGGCGCTGCGGAGCTCGTACACGGCTGCCCCCGGTCTTGCACAGCTTCCCCATGGCTCCTGTATCCCCCCCCCCCCCCCCCCCACGGGTGCAGGCACACACCGCTCATACACTCTGGAGCTGGCTGACAGCCCAGCTGACATGCCACCTCCTAGCCGACCGGAAGTACATGTCAGGCGGCTTGGGACATAGTGGGACCCCCCCCCCCCCGCTGGCGCTGAGGAGCTCATACACTGTTGCCCCCGGGCATGCACAGCTTGCACACGGCTCCTCTACCCTGGGCTGCAATGGGCAGCACACGCCGCTCATACACTCTGGAGCTGGCTGACAGCAACTGCTGCTGATAATGATGATGACGATAATGTGCAAAGGGTTATCTATCGGCGGACAGTGTCACACTCTGGCCCTGGAACTGTGCCCCGGCCTGCCTCTGCTGCTCATTACCGCCTCTGTCATTTTTTGAACATACCCCACTTTCACTTGATTTTAAATGTGTCACTTTCAGTAGCAGAAATGTCATTCTTTGACATTTGGGCCTTTTTATTTTCACTGCTGTTGGGTCACCAAATGGATCTCCTTATCTCGAGGCCTAGTCCTCTCCCCACCGCCCTGGAACTCTGCCCCGGCCTACGCTGCGTGCCGTCACACTCTGGCCCTGGAACTGTGCCCCGGCCTATGCTGCCTGCCGTCACACTCTGGCCCTGGAACTCTGCCCCGGCCTGTGCTGCCGTCACACTCTGGCCCTGGAACTGTGCCCACGGCCTGCCTCTGCTGCTCATTACCGCCTCTGACATTTTTGAACGTACCCCACTTTAACTTGATTTTAAATGTTTCACTTTCAGTATCAAAAATGTCATTCTTTGAAATTTGGGCCTTTTTATTTCCACTGCTGCTTGGTCACCAAATGGATCACCTTATCTCGAGGCCTAGTCCTCTCCCCACCGCCCTGGAACTCTGCCCCGGCCTACGCTGCCTGCCGTCACACTCTGGCCCTGGAACTGTGCCCCGGCCTATGCTGCCTGCCGTCACACTCTGGCCCTGGAGCTCTGCCCCGGCCTGTGCTGCCGTCACACTCTGGCCCTGGAACTATGCCCCGGCCTGCCCCTGCTGTTCACCACCGCCTCTGACATTTTTGAACGTACTCCACTTTCACTTGATTTTAAATGGTTCACTTTCAGTATCAAAAATGTCATTCTTTGACATTTGGGCCTTTTTATTTTCACTGCTGTTTGGTCACCAAATGGATCTCCTTAGATCGAGGCCTAGTCCTCTCCCCACCGCCCTGGAACTCTGCCCCGGCCTACGCTGCCTGCCGTGACACCCCTGGCCCTGGAACTCTGCCCCGGCCTACCTCTGCTGTTCACTACCGCCTCTGACATTTTTGAACATACCCCACTTTAACTTGATTTTAAATGTGTCACTTTCAAATGTTTCACTTTCAGTTGCAGAAATGGCATTCTTTGACATTTGGGCCTTTTCATTTTCACTGCTGCTTGGTCACCAAATGGATCCCCTTGGATTGAGGCCTAGTCCTCTCCCCACCGCCCTGGAACTCTTCCCCGGCCTACGCTGCCTGCCGTGACACCCCTGGCCCTGGAACTCTGCCCCGGCCTACCTCTGCTGTTCACTACCGCCTCTGACATTTTTGAACATACCCCACTTTAACTTGATTTTAAATGTGTCACTTTCAAATGTTTCACTTTCAGTTGCAGAAATGGCATTCTTTGACATTTGGGCCTTTTCATTTTCACTGCTGCTTGGTCACCAAATGGATCCCCTTGGATTGAGGCCTAGTCCTCTCCCCACCGCCCTGGAACTCTTCCCCGGCCTACGCTGCCTGCCGTGACACCCCTGGCCCTGGAACTCTGCCCCGGCCTACCTCTGCTGTTCACTACCGCCTCTGACATTTTTGAACATACCCCACTTTAACTTGATTTTAAATGTGTCACTTTCAAATGTTTCACTTTCAGTTGCAGAAATGGCATTCTTTGACATTTGGGCCTTTTCATTTTCACTGCTGCTTGGTCACCAAATGGATCCCCTTGGATTGAGGCCTAGTCCTCTCCCCACCGCCCTGGAACTCTTCCCCGGCCTACGCTGCCTGCCGTGACACCCCTGGCCCTGGAACTCTGCCCCGGCCTACCTCTGCTGTTCACTACCGCCTCTGACATTTTTGAACATACCCCACTTTAACTTGATTTTAAATGTTTCACTTTCAAATGTTTCACTTTCAGTAGCAGAAATGTCATTCTTTGACATTTGGGCCTTTTTATTTTCACTGCTGCTTGGTCACCAAATGGATCTCCTTGGATTGAGGCCTAGTCCTCTCCCCACCGCCCTGGAACTCTGCGCAGGCCTACGCTGCCTGCCGTGACACCCCTGGCCCTGGAACTCTGCCCCGGCCTACCTCTGCTGTTCACTACCGCCTCTGACATTTTTGAACATACCCCACTTTAACTTGATTTTAAATGTGTCACTTTCAAATGTTTCACTTTCAGTTGCAGAAATGGCATTCTTTGACATTTGGGCCTTTTCATTTTCACTGCTGCTTGGTCACCAAATGGATCCCCTTGGATTGAGGCCTAGTCCTCTCCCCACCGCCCTGGAACTCTTCCCCGGCCTACGCTGCCTGCCGTGACACCCCTGGCCCTGGAACTCTGCCCCGGCCTACCTCTGCTGTTCACTACCGCCTCTGACATTTTTGAACATACCCCACTTTAACTTGATTTTAAATGTGTCACTTTCAAATGTTTCACTTTCAGTTGCAGAAATGGCATTCTTTGACATTTGGGCCTTTTCATTTTCACTGCTGCTTGGTCACCAAATGGATCCCCTTGGATTGAGGCCTAGTCCTCTCACCCACCGCCCTGGAACTCTGCCCCGGCCTACACTGCCTGCCGTCACACTCTGGCCCTGGAACTCTGTCCCGGCCTGCCCCTGCTGTTCACCACCGCCTCTGACATTTGTGAACATACCCCACTTTAACTTGATTTTAAATGGTTCACTTTCAGTATCAGAAATGTCATTCTTTGACATTCGGGCCTTTTTATTTGCACTGCTGTTTGGTCACAAATGGATCTCCTTAAATTGAGGCCTAGTCCTCTCCCCACCGCCCTGGAACTCTGCCCCGGCCTACACTGCCTGCCGTCACACTCTGGCCCTGGAACTCTGTCCCGGCCTGCCCCTGCTGTTCACCACCGCCTCTGACATTTGTGAACATACCCCACTTTAACTTGATTTTAAATGGTTCACTTTCAGTATCAGAAATGTCATTCTTTGACATTCGGGCCTTTTTATTTGCACTGCTGCTTGGTCAACAAATGGATCTCCTTAAATTGAGGCCTAGTCCTCTCCCCACCGCCCTGGAACTCTGCCCCGGCCTACGCTGCCTGCCGTCACACACTCTGGCCCTGGAACTCTGCCCCGGCCTGTGCTGCCGTCACACTCTGGCCCTGGAACTCTGCCCCGGCCTGCCTTTGCTGTTCACCACCGACTCTGACATTTTTGAACATACCCCACTTTAACTAGATTTTAAATGGTTCACTTTCAAATGTTTCACTTTCAGTAGCAGAAATGTCATTCTTTGACATTTGGGCCTTTTTATTTTCACTTCTGCTTGGTCACCAAATGGATCTCCTTATTTTGAGGCCTAGTCCTCTCCCCAACGCCCTGGAACTCTGCCCCGGCCTACGCTGCCTGCCGTCACACCCTGGCCCTGGAGCTCTGCCCCGGCCTGTGCTGCCGTCACACTCTGGCCCTGGAACTCTGCCCCGGCCTGCCTTTGCTGTTCACCACCGACTCTGACATTTTTGAACATACCCCACTTTAACTAGATTTTAAATGGTTCACTTTCAAATGTTTCACTTTCAGTAGCAGAAATGTCATTCTTTGACATTTGGGCCTTTTTATTTTCACTGCTGCTTGGTCACCAAATGGATCTCCTTGGATTGAGGCCTAGTCCTCTCCCCACCGCCCTGGAACTCTGCCCCGGCCTACGCTGCCTGCCGTCACACACTCTGGCCCTGGAACTCTGCCCCGGCCTGTGCTGCCTTCACACTCCAGGCACCTGGAACTCTGCCCCGGCCTGCATCTGCTGCTCATTACCGCCTCTGACATTCTTTGAACATACCCCAATTTAACTTGATTTTAAATGTTTCACTTTCAGTATCAGAAATGCCATTCTTTGACATTTGGGCCTTTTTATTTTCACTGCTGCTTGGTCACCAAATGGATCTCCATATCTCGAGGCCTAGTCCTCTCCCCACCGCCCTGGAACTCTGCCCCGGCCTACGCTGCCTGCCGTCACACCCCTGGCCCTGGAACTCTGCCCCGGCCTGTGCTGCCTTCACACTCCAGGCACCTGGAACTCTGCCCCGGCCTGCATCTGCTGCTCATTACCGCCTCTGACATTCTTTGAACATACCCCACTTTAACGTGATTTTAAATGTGTCACTTTCAGTATCAGAAATGTCATTCTTTGACATTTGGGCCTTTTTATTGTCACTGCTGTTTGGTCACCAAATGGATCTCCTTGGAATGAGGCCTAGTCCTCTCCCCACCGCCCTGGAACTCTGCCCCGGCCTACGCTGCCTGCCATCACACTCCTGGCCCTGGAACTCTGCCCCGGCCTGCCCCTGCTGTTCACCACCGCCTCTGACATTTGTGAACAAACCCCACTTTAACTTGATTTTAAATGTTTCACTTTCAAATGTTTCACTTTCAGTAGCAGAAATGTCATTCTTTGACATTTGGGCCTTTCTATTTTCACTGCTGCTTGGTCACCAAATGGATCTCCATATCTCGAGGCCTAGTCCTCTCCCCACCGCCCTGGAACTCTGCCCCGGCCTACGCTGCCTGCCGTCACACTCCTAGCCCTGGAACTCTGCCCCGGCCTGCCTCTGCTGCTCATCACCGCCTCTGACATTTGTGAACATACCCCACTTTCACTTGATTTTAAATGTTTCACTTTCAGTAGCACAAATGCCATTCTTTGACATTTGGGCCTTTGTATTTTCACTGCTGTTTGTTCACGAAAGGATCCCCTTATCTTGTGGCCTAGTCCTCTCCACGCCGCCTTGGAACTTTGCCCCGGCCTATGCTGCCTGCCGTCACACTCTGGCCCTGGAACTCTGGCCGGGCATGGGGATGCAAGTTGCTCCTGCTGCCCCCCCACCGGGACCTACCTGCAATCACCCTGGAACTCTGGCTGGGCATGGGGATGCAGTTTGCTCCCGCTGACCCCCTTTCCACCCCACCGGGACCTACCAGCAATCACCCTGGAACTCTGGCTGGGCATGGGGATGCAGTTTGCTCCCGCTGACCCCCTTCCACCCCACCGGGACCTACCTGCAATCACCCTGGAACTCTGGCTGGGCATGGGGATGCAAGTTTCTCCCGCTGCCCCCCCACCGGGACCTACCTGCAATCACTCTGGAACTCTGGCTGGGCATGGAGATGCAGGTTGCTCCCGCTGCCCCCCCACCGGGACCTACCAGCAATCACCCTGGAACTCTGGCTGGGCATGGGGATGCAAGTTGCTCCCGCTGCCCCCCACCAGGACCTACCTGCAATCACCCTGGAACTCTGGCTGGGCATGGGAATGCAAGTTGCTCCCGCTGCCCCCCACCAGGACCTACCTGCAATCACCCTGGAACTCTGGCTGGGCATGGGGATGCAAGTTGCTCCCGCTGCCCCCCCACCAGGACCTACCAGCAATCAGCCTGGAACTCTGGCTGGGCATGGGGATGCAGGTTGCTCCCGCTGCCCCCCCCCCCCCCCCCCCACCGGGACCTACCTGCAATCACTCTGGAACTCTGGCTGGGCATGGGGATGCAGTTTGCTCCCGCTGACCCCCTTCCACCCCACCGGGACCTACCTGCAATCACCCTGGAACTCTGGCTGGGCATGGGGATGCAGGTTGCTCCCGCTGCCCCCCCACCGGGACCTACCTGCAATCACCCTGGAACTCTGGCTGGGCATGGGGATGCAGGTTGCTCCCGCTGCCCCCCCACCGGGACCTACCTGCAATCACCCTGGAACTCTGGCTGGGCATGGGGATGCAGTTTGCTCCCGCTGACCCCCTTCCACCCCACCAGGACCTACCTGCAATCACCCTGGAACTCTGGCTGGGCATGGGGATGCAAGTTGCTCCCGCTGCCCCCCCACCAGGACCTACCTGCAATCACCCTGGAACTCTGGCTGGGCATGGGGATGCAGGTTGCTCCTGCTGCCCCCCCACCGGGACCTACCTGCAATCACCCTGGAACTCTGGCTGGGCATGGGGATGCAGTTTGCTCCCGCTGACCCCCTTCCACCCCACCGGACCCAACAGCAATCACCCTGGAACTCTGGCTGGGCATGGGGATGCAGGTTGCTCCCGCTGCCCCCCCCCCCCCCCCCACCGGGACCTACCTGCAATCACTCTGGAACTCTGGCTGGGCATGGGGATGCAGTTTGCTCCCGCTGACCCCCTTCCACCCCACCGGGACCTACCTGCAATCACCCTGGAACTCTGGCTGGGCATGGGGATGCAGGTTGCTCCCGCTGCCCCCCCACCGGGACCTACCTGCAATCACCCTGGAACTCTGGCTGGGCATGGGGATGCAGGTTGCTCCCGCTGCCCCCCCACCGGGACCTACCTGCAATCACCCTGGAACTCTGGCTGGGCATGGGGATGCAGTTTGCTCCCGCTGACCCCCTTCCACCCCACCAGGACCTACCTGCAATCACCCTGGAACTCTGGCTGGGCATGGGGATGCAAGTTGCTCCCGCTGCCCCCCCACCAGGACCTACCTGCAATCACCCTGGAACTCTGGCTGGGCATGGGGATGCAGGTTGCTCCTGCTGCCCCCCCACCGGGACCTACCTGCAATCACCCTGGAACTCTGGCTGGGCATGGGGATGCAGTTTGCTCCCGCTGACCCCCTTTCCACCCCACCGGGACCTACCAGCAATCACCCTGGAACTCTGGCTGGGCATGGGGATGCAGTTTGCTCCCGCTGACCCCCTTCCACCCCACCGGGACCTACCTGCAATCACCCTGGAACTCTGGCTGGGCATGGGGATGCAAGTTTCTCCCGCTGCCCCCCCACCGGGACCTACCTGCAATCACTCTGGAACTCTGGCTGGGCATGGAGATGCAGGTTGCTCCCGCTGCCCCCCCACCGGGACCTACCAGCAATCACCCTGGAACTCTGGCTGGGCATGGGGATGCAAGTTGCTCCCGCTGCCCCCCACCAGGACCTACCTGCAATCACCCTGGAACTCTGGCTGGGCATGGGAATGCAAGTTGCTCCCGCTGCCCCCCACCAGGACCTACCTGCAATCACCCTGGAACTCTGGCTGGGCATGGGGATGCAAGTTGCTCCCGCTGCCCCCCCACCAGGACCTACCAGCAATCAGCCTGGAACTCTGGCTGGGCATGGGGATGCAGGTTGCTCCCGCTGCCCCCCCACCGGGACCTACCTGCAATCACCCTGGAACTCTGGCTGGGCATGGGGATGCAGTTTGCTCCCGCTGACCCCCTTCCACCCCACCGGGACCTACCAGCAATCAACCTGGAACTCTGGCTGGGCATGGGGATGCAAGTTGCTCCCGCTGCCCCCCCACCAGGACCTACCTGCAATCACCCTGGAACTCTGGCTGGGCA
>NW_027464539.1:0-120419 GCF_050947455.1 Rhinoderma darwinii
GGTGATTAAACATTGTTCAAATTTTTTTTATTTTTTTCGCGAGTCAGGAAATATTATAAATTTTTTCAAATTTATAATACTACCCATTTTTGGTCACTAGATGGAGCTGTTTGGAGCTAGTTCCCAAAATTGCAGCATTGCAACATTGGGTTAAAAGCTATCGCTCTAGTGAGCTCTCAGCATCCCCCCCTCCTTTATCCTGGCTAGTGCCGGGATAAACGAGGGGTTTGAAAGGTTTAACCTGCTACACCGTGTGTCGCCATTTTTTGAGGTAACCCACAGTGTAGTAGGTTTACATGCAGTAGTAAACACACACAAACACTAACATACATTAAAATCGCTTACCTGCTCCTGCCGCCGCGGCCCGTCCGCTCCCTTTGCTGCCGCTGTTCCATGTGCACTTGTCCGGAAGCCGCGACCGGAAGTAGTAATATTACTGTCCAGCCGCGACTTCCGGTCCACAGGAAAATGGCGCCGGACGGCGCCAATTTCGAATAGGACTGTGTGGGAGCGGCGCATGCGCAGTTCCCACACAGACGCCGTACACGGCAGTCAATGGGACGGGAGCCGTTCGCAGTCCCTATGGGACTGTGGCTGCCGTATTCCATGTCTGTGTGTGTCGTTAATCGACACACACAGAAATGGAACAAAAAATGGCAGCCCCCATAGGGAAAAAAAAGTGTGAAAATAAGAAACAGTAAAACACAAACACACAAATGAAAATAAACGTTTATATTAAGGCACTAACATCTTTAACATATAAAAAGAATATTTGTGATGACACTGTTCCTTTAAGCTCAGTGAGAGAAGTGAACTATGGATTAATCACTCATTCTGATCATGCCCCGCACTTTTTGACCCTAGAATTGAGCCCCAAACCTAAGTCCGCCTTTAATTGGAAACTTAACGAAAGTCTGTTAAATGATGGCGAGGATGTCAAATATTTATTAAGAAGTCTTCAAAACTTTTTTACAGATAATTGCCCAGAGGGCAAATGTACGGCTACTATATGGGAAACTCATAAGGCTGTTATTAGATGTCAACTCATTGAACTAGGCTCGAGGAAAAAAAAGGCAAAGGAACTAAAATATAAGGTACTAATAAAGGAGATAGCGAGGTTAGAAAATACACACAAGAGAACTCTAAACCCCAATGCCGAAAAAGGTCTCTTTAAACTTAGATCAGAACTCAGAGAGCTTCTTAATTTGAATACAGAAAGGTTCCTCTTCTACTCAAAATTTAGATCATATGCTCAATCTGACAATTGTGGTAAAAAATTAGCTTCTCTGATAAAAAAACACAAGTCTGTCACATTTATTCCAAAGATTAAAAACAAACAGAATAACTTGGTACATACGACAGACGAAATATCCAAAGTATTTAATACATACTATGAAGAACTATATAACTTAGATACCCAAAATGTCCAAGAAAAGGAAAGCACAATAAAAGAGGTCTTAGACGAGGTACACCTGCCACGTATCAGCGAAACCCACAAAATAATACTTAACAAGCCATTTTCAACCCAAGAAATCGAAAACGCAATCAAAGCAAGTCCGAAAAGGAAAAGCCCAGGACCAGACGGGTTCTCCAGTATTTATTACAAAAAGTTTAAAGACATCCTCATCCCCCATATGACTTATTACTGAAATAGCATAGATTTCTCCAATCCATTCCGTAAAGAATCTCTTACTGCTCACCTCACCGTGATCCCTAAAGAAGGCAAAGATGCCACGCTCTGTAGCAATTACAGACCGATTTCATTCATTAATAATGACGTTAAAATCTATGCTAAAATAATGGCAAACAGACTACAACCCCTACTACTGTCCAGACTATTTTTTATTGATAAAATGTACGTCATAGTGTAAAAAATATATTCATTTTTTTCATAAATCTGAATTTTGCTACAAAAACATTGAGACGTTCTTATTCCTCCAGGTTCATGAGGACAGATCTATGGAAGACTCAGGATTATTATTATTATTGACAGTAATGAAGACAAAAACAGGTTTCAGGTGGTAGAAAATGACTTTACTAAACCGTTTTATAAGCCAACAAACAAGGACCATGAGGATAGTAAACAGTCCGCTGCTTCTCTCTCCTTGTGGTAAGATGATATTTGGGAGGAAGGTTGGAGGTGGTGGATGTCTCGGCACTTGGTTGTATTTCTGGAGCCTCTGCAGTTTGAGATGTTCCTGCTCGGCTGTGACGTGCCATTCCACCTCGCTGTAGAGTCCGCTGGTCATAAACGGATCTTGTAGATCTTTCTCCCTGATGTAAGTTGTTTTTTGGAGAAAGGTTGGAGCTGGTAGATTTCGTGGCATTTCCAGAGCCTTTGCAGTTTGAGATGTTCCTGCTCGGCTGTGACTTGTTATTCCACCTCGCTGTAGAGTCCGCTGGTATAAACGGTTCTTGTAGTTCTTTCTCCCCATTGTAAAATGATTTTTTTTGGAGAAAGGTTGGAGCTGATTGACATCTTGGCACTTGGTCGCCATCTCTGGAGTTAAGCAGTTTAGGATGTTCCCAGAGAAGTTCCTGCTCGGCTGTGACGTGCCATTCCACCTCATCTGTAGTGTCCACTGTTTATAAACAGTTCTTGTAGTTCGTCCTCCCTGATGTAAGATGATATTTGGGAGAAGGTCGGAGATGGTGGATGTGTTGGC
The DNA here is from genome assembly GCF_050947455.1 of Rhinoderma darwinii. Taxonomy (NCBI): domain Eukaryota; kingdom Metazoa; phylum Chordata; class Amphibia; order Anura; family Rhinodermatidae; genus Rhinoderma; species Rhinoderma darwinii. Next base: position 2,667 of record NW_027464539.1, read on the forward strand.
ACTTGGTCGCCATCTCTAGATCTTCTGCAGTTTGGGATGTGATAACTGCTTGGCTGTGGCGCGCCATTCCACATCATTGTATAAAACTGGAAATAAGAGAAAGTAAACCTGTAACTATATGGACAATTCTTCTAATATTTCTAAAACATTTTTAGATGATAATGGAGACAGTAGTGACCATAACAGCTAAACTCAGTGGGAGTAGTCATCATTGTCTGGGCAAGGTCCAAGGGGGCAGAGGGTGGGTAGTGGAGTGGTTATTTTCTCACATTTATGGGGGGGATCCCCTTTTAATAGTGTTTGGATTGGATATTCTCTACCTGCCATCTATATACATGTGATTTAGGACACGCAACACATTAACCTCACCTTTATTTTTGTCAGGTCTGACATGGAAGATTAGGGCTGGATCTTGTGTATTTGTGGTTTGGGGTGTGTGATCAGATGAAACCGTCTCACATCACCGTCCACGATGGTCCTCTTTATACTCCAGAGTCCTGGTTCTTCTCGCTCTTGGAGATGGTGAAGCTTTTTTGGGTAATTGTTATAGATAAACTCTAAGAAAAGAAACACATATCCACATTATAAACCCCATGATTGTAGAGATGAATAATAATGTTATTACGAGGTCTGGTATACGAGGGGATAATGAGGTGACGTCTACTGACCTGCATATTCTGATAGTAGCTCAATACATTCACCAGAATGAGGACCAACGTCGACCACTCCATGATCTTTGCTGTCATTTGACTGATCTGTGAAAAAATATCAAAATTAATACATTAAAAATTGCACAAAACAAGAACTTTCCGCCCGGGCCGAGGTTTTGCTGCATTCATGTTTATTGTATACTCCATGTGACTGACGGTGATGCCAAAATGGACCTGACCCATTGTCATGTGACACCATATCCATTACATTGCGGGCGTCACGATCACCATGGTGCTGAGAACGAGCACAAAGATTATAGGTCCAATTGTTTTCCTATAGAACGGCTTCTAGGGGTACAAATAAAATCTATCCAATGATCCAGAATTATTGATAATCTCATTAATGCCGGATTAAAGGAATTTTACATCCACAGGTTTGTACCAGCGGCTCAGCATGTCAATAACTTGATATTATGCATGAGATCTACTGTACATACCTTTACACATTGATCTCCAGCGCACAGGTGGGTGTATACGGATACCCTACTTCCAATGACTGGTCATTTATTATATAGGAAAATAACGTTAATTATGTTTAGTGTCTTATACAATTTACTACACTTATAATACATATATAGCAATGACAGTACCACTGCTTTCTATTCAGTATCTTCCTGCAAATGTTACCAGATGGCGCTGCGTTACACCAGCATGTCGCCATCTGACGGCCAAGATCAGAAAATGAAGAGAAATTATCACCTCAGGATCTGATGTTTTCTACATGTGAACCTAAAGACAAGGACGGTTGAATTCCATTCAAATATTATTTAAGAAAGGATACAGAAAACCACTAAGGTCACGGCCATTATGCAGGACGCCAGTCTGAAATGGCTGATGACTCTTCGGCTTTCGGGCACTTTGTAGAGGAGTATGGACTGCCAAAGGTTGTAAAGGCTGCCAAACCCGAATGCAATGCAAGCGCAAATCCGGTGAGTCATTGGATAACGGTAGGTCTAGAAAACAAGCAGACAGAGGTCAGAGCAAATCTTATGGAACTAATCACTAATTTACCCTCAGAACTTCCCAATAAATCCTAAATAACGTGTTCTGATATAATAACCCCAGAGACATAATGGATATATATTGGGGACTCGTGCTTGGGACTCCTCTCTATTAGACTGAGCAGACACACATCTACTACATGGTCGTCCATTCATTCGAATAAGCCATGTAATACCACTTTAGTGTGTTGCCACCTGGTGATAATCACCAGGGGTTCAGCTGCCGGACCCACAGCGATCAGCTGATTGCCAGCGGGTCCCTATTTAGTAAAGATGGGACAACCCTATTAACATAAAACATTTATTAACTTACCGAAAACATAGCCATCACGGCCGTCCCAACGCATGATGACCATCTAATTCCAGATCTTTTGAACCAAGGTCTGACGAGGCCCAAAGGCTTCAGAATGGAAATGACGAACTTATAATGTAGAAACGTCAGACCCAGAGCTGAAAAAGAGAATATGAGCCAAATAAATCCTGTGCCACGTGTAAAAGCACCTAATAACATCTATGAAGCGCGGACCAAGCGCTAAACCCAACAAGAAACCTACAATAATGGACGGGAACATTTATCTGCATCGTCTGATCCGGACAATTATTATCAATTGAAATGAACAAAACTTTATTTATTTTTTAGAAAAATCTGATTACTGCTTCATGAAGAGAATATTATAATCACTTCCGTGATTGTTACTTACAGGCAATGGCCATTCCTATGAATCCCATTCTAAACAGGATATTTTCGGGAAAGAAATTAAATGAAAAAGAAAAAGTCAATGTTAAATAATATGGAAAAATTGGCAGAATTGTTTGATCTTAACAATCAACAGTCTGATAATCTATAGGACTGAGGGGATGATGTACATCAGTGGGGGGGCATGGTTGTTGATGTGAGGTCAGGGTGTAGCTAGCAGAGAGCCAGGCCACACACCAAAAGGCCAAGAAGATGGAGAAAAATCCCAATCCGTTGATCTCCATAATAGTGAGAAGTCGCCAATAAATTATCAAATCGCGCTCTGTGTCAATTCACGGAAAGAAAGACCGGGCAGCTGTCAGGGGAATATTTATAACCCCTCGTCATCTCTCTGTGACATCAGCACGGCTCGACGTCCTCGGCGGGGAAGATGATGTAGATAATGATGGCGAAGAAGAAGAGGAGGGCTATGGTCAGAAGATGTCGAGGGCGATCTCCGCCTCTGAGGACGACCACCTCTGCCATGGCGATGCTTGCGCCGACCGTGCCTGCGCCCACCTCCACATCTGCGTTTCCTCCCTCTTCTTGACGATTCCTTTGCCGAACCTGAAACAGAAAAAAGGGACAAGGCAGACGTGTGACCAACATCACATCGATCCCCCTTGGCACCAACAGCATGCGCCACATCCCTGCTCGGACATTCCTGCTGCGGGCCAGAACCGGACGGTACATTCAATAAAGGACACAGTTGTGCAGGACTGGCTGAGACCGGACGACTTCTTCTCCAGCTCTTGTCCTCTGATAGGGGGTTGGGCCATGCAATGCCCTCACTGCTGTGCCCCTGCGGCGTCTCCTCTGCCCGGGCCTCCCTCCCCCCCAGCATCTCCCGACACAATAGCCGCTGACCCTGCATCCTCACCTGATCCCAGCTGAAGCAGATGTTCATCGGCGCAGGTTCCCGTCAAAGCGGCGTAGGTATGGTTGTTGATAACAGTCAGGGTGTAGCCACCAGAGAGCCAGGCCACACACCAAAAGGCCAAGAAGATGGAGAAGAATCCCAATCCGTTGATCTCCATAATAGTGAGAAGTCGCCAATAAATTAGCAAAGCGCACTCTGTGTCAATTCACGGAAAGAAAGACCGGGTTGCACTTCCCTGCAGTCCCTGGCGCTCTACCTATGCGGTTCACCGCCATCTAAACAAGATCCTCCTAGAACCGCCCGCTGTGATATCTACAACAGAATAAAATAATCAAAACAGGATGAACATAAAAATTCACAGAAACAATCAACAAAATGACATTTATCTCCTTAACAAGATGCCACATACATGTACTCGGCAGTCGTTAAGGGGAAGTATGGAGCGGGATCACGGGCTGGGGTCACTCCATACTTAATTAAATACAGGAGATTCTGACACTCTAGGAAATTCAGCTGCTATCAGGAATAACTTAAGAACATTATTCCACAAACGTACAAAAACGTGGTGGAATAAGGCTTTTTTAGAAAAGTACTTACAAAGGGGCCTTATACCCAGAGGTCTCCGTATTCAGGTATTTCCTACTCTCAACAGTTTAGATGAAAGCTTTGTCAGTCAATGGGAGGATAATTGTAGATCCGCTTCACAGACGTTTATGGAGCTATTGATCGGCCTTGACAAACAGTCTCTTGAAGTACTGGATGTTGAAATAGATAAGGCACAGATTCTATTGAAAGCTAAAGTTAGTGAAGATGAATGGATTGCTATTTCCCAGCAATGTAATATAGAAATGGATAAATGGGAAAAAGGCATACAGGATATCAAGAGCCGCAAATTTCAGCGGGATCTAAATGATAAACTGACGAATAGGATGTACAAATGGCAATACTCCAAAGTACATAACAGGATCACTAGTAGATCCCCTTCAGTATCCTCAGGCAGTTCAGTCTCAGAATCTGATGATAATGGGCAGAAAGGAAGAACACGTAGTGGTTTGGATTACAGGAGACATAATATACCCAACCAAAGGGGTAGACAGAGATTCCGTACGGATGAACGACGCACACAACCGTACAGTTTTGATCCCCCCGGTAGACAGAGAGATGAAATTAGGCGCTTTCCAACATCTGACAACCAACGTTTGAAGGTAATTAATTTATCGACTCATCAATTGTCTTCCACTGATATTGGGGTATTATCAAAGGGGTTAACATTTGCACCCTCAAATCAATTTGATGCTTTTACAGCTATAAAAGATTTACACCTTTTCGCTAGAGGCCTGATATTTAAGAGGTGGTTTCACAGGAGGACCGATAATAGCTTCACCACACCTGAGGAAATAGAGGCTCTGCAGTCCTTAGAACAACTATTGAAAGAACAGGAATCCCTTGTGACAGGTACGATCCCCCAATCAATCAGGAAGCGATCGACAAAATTCCCTCCTTTCACCATATGTCCAGCAATTGATTTATTTGTTAAACTAGTTGCACAGGATATGGAGAAAATGTCTAGTAGCATTAAACATGACAATTTGACGAGCAATGAACGAACTAGCTTGAAGAAACTGAAGTCCCTTAATGATACGGTTTTTAAACCAGCTGACAAGGGGGGTAATATAGTGGTCTGGCCCAGGGATTTATACGAGAAGGAAGCATATCGTCAATTGAGAAACCCTACATATTACAAAAAATTAACTTTTAATCCTTTATCTGCTTTCAGTATATCACTTCATCATATACTGAGCGAGGCCCTTGATGCGGGCACCATCTCTACGGCATTGATGGATTGTCTGGTGGTTCAAGATCCCAAGGTGTCCAGTCTATACTTATTACCGAAAATACACAAAAACCTTAACCTACCACCAGGGCGACCCATTATTTCCGGGAGAGAGAATGTTTGCGATAATGTGAGTAAATACATCGATGCGATTTTGAAGCCTTTAGTGGAGACCTTACCATCTTACCTCCGTGATTCGGCTGATCTCCTTAAAAAATTGGAAGGTGTTCAACTTGAACCCAACATGCTATTAGCAACATGTGACGTTGAGTCATTGTACACGAACATCCGTCACCAAGATGGCCTTCGGGCAGTGGCATATTTTTTAAGGATGACAGACATTGAACCGGCCAAATCACAGTTGGTTCTTACTTTATTGGAATTTGTGCTCACACACAATTTTTTCACCTTCAACGGTTCCTTTTATCTCCAGCTCCAGGGAACGGCGATGGGGTCAGCCTGTGCTCCCTCTTACGCCAACTTGTTCCTGGGGCTGTGGGAGAGGGATCTTTTCCTGTCGGATCGGTTGTCATCAATGAGCAAGGTGGTCCTATGGACCAGATTCATTGATGACATTTTTATCATCTGGCAGGGCACCCAGGGGGAATTTGATTCCTTCATGGGTGAATTGAATGTGAACGAGGTCAACATACGATTGACCTGTAAAACCAGCTCAACAGCCATTGACTTCTTGGACGTGTTGATCAAATGTGATAACACGGGGTGTATTCAAACAGATATACACAGAAAAGATACGGCGGTAAACTCCTACTTACACGCCTCTTCCTCGCATCCTCAACACATGATCCGATCTATCCCGATCGGGCAATTCTTGAGAATACGTAGATTGTGTTCATCTGATGAGGATTTTGAAAGACAAGCAACCATCCTTAAACAGCGTTTTTCTGATAGGGGCTATACCAGGAGATGCATCAACCGAGCGTACAAAATAGGGCATGCAGAGCCACACGGATCGAATTGCTTCATCCCACCACTAAAAAGGATAATGTTGACACCAAAATCAGGTATGTCACTACATATCATGAGAGATGGGGTGAGATGCAGAAGTGTGTATCCAAACATTGGTCAGTTTTACAAACTGATGGTGTTTTGGCTGATTTATTGCCTGCAAAACCAGCATTTGCATCAAGAAGGGCCAGAAACCTCCGAGATTCCTTGGTCTATAGCTACCATCAACCCCAGATAACTAAACCAATTTTTGGGGCATCTAAACCCAAATGGGGGTGCAAACCATGCGGTAGATGTATTGCATGCCCAAATATTGTCTGTAGTGAGGATTTTGTTGATTCGTCAGGGCAGTGCAAATATAAGATCACTTGGCCCATCAATTGCAATACAAAGGGAGTGATCTACTATGCATACTGTCCCTGCCCAAAAATTTATATTGGGCTTACGACCAGAGAATTAAAAACACGAACAAGAGAACATGTCAATGGTATTGAGGCAGCTAGGGGAACAGCTTTAGATAAAATTGATCTCTTAAAAACCCTACCCCGACACTTTGCTCAGTATCACAACTGTGCATCAAAAATGTTAAAAATTAAGGGTATTGACCATGTACAACTTGATATGAGGGGAGGATCTTTGATGAAGAAACTGTTGAGAGTCGAATCTAGATGGATCTGGAAATTAAAAACACTACAACCCAATGGCTTGAATGAAAGCCTGGGCTTCGCAGCTTTTCTATAGTGTCAGGATCATCCATGGTGTTGTTTTTAACATGTTCTTAGTTTATGTACAAGTTCTAATATATATGTGCTTTGTGCTTTTGTTTTTAGTTACATGGATTGAATTCTCCCAAAAAATTTTGAGAACCTGTTAGTACCTACAATACTGATGCTTCCCTATTGGGTCGAATGTGATCTTCTACCTCCTTATTCTTCCAACCAATCTCCCCAAATAGGTCATTGGAAGATGATAATTTGTTGTGATTTATGTAATTTTAGATGTGGTTTTTATAAAGAAATTTTCTGGACGGATTTATGTAATCTAGTGTATGTGTATATGTACAGATGTATTATCTGCTCTTTATGTCAATTTGGCTTTAATCATGTACATGAATTGTGAAAACAGAAAGAAAGATATACACGGTTATGTATTCTCTGATCCTGATGTATGTGTATTGTTTGCGCCTTACTGAATGTGATCCACACAGGCTTATACACTTCTTGGTGGGTTGTACATTAAATGTGGTTTGTATATTGCAATTAATTTGTGTGAATATATGTATGTTTATAATTTAATTGTGTATATATATTTAAATTGAGTGACACTTACAAGCACCTGTAATTTGGTATTTTTGCTATAATTTAGCACTTTAATTCACTATAAATATTACTTATTTATATTTATACATATATATATATATAGTTTCTGTTTTTTCATTATTTGTATACACTGTTGTAATTAATATTTATTTAAACAATTTTTCACAGGGTGTATATATGTGTATATATTCACTTATTTATTTATATTCACATGTCTTTATTAATAAATTTCATTTTACATATTTTTTATTAATTATATTATTTGTTTCTGTAATTATGTATGATTTTTTGTTGGTGTATATGCATATACTTAATATTTTTTCATTTTTCTTTTATCTTTGTCACTTTTTTATTATGTATATATTTATTATTAATATTTATGCTTGATGTTTTTCATCTCTTGTTGTATGTCTCCATCACATTTTCTATGTTTATATGTGTATTCATACACATGTAATTTATCACTGTTATACACCAATAGGGAAAGGTTAGGGAAAGTGCTCAAATATCAACTATAACAATCCAATTAAACACACACAAATGAGTGTGTATATATATATATATAAACATTGATGTATGCTTTTTTAGTGTTTGTCTTTGTAATGTGCATTCATAACATGTTTCTGTATCTTTAAATATTCTTTGATTCTATATATTCACTTATTGATCTGTAAGCCTTCATTCATATCTACAAAATTGTGTTTATGAAGTTTTACCTAGTTATACCGCGCTAATTATGGTTGATTAATGTTATATATGAAATAGCTTCTGGTATGGATATATCTGACTGTTATATATTGTGTGAGCTTTCACTTTCATTGTCCATTCACGTCTGGCATTCGATTTTAACACAGCAACTCACTTGCACTTGCCTCGGCTCTTTGATCTGATGAACGGCGTCCGTTGCCATGGTTCTACCCCAGCTGTGGCCGGATCACTGGTCATGTGATTTCACTCTCCAGTGCTTCCGGATCCAGCACAACGGGCTTGTTTACCTGTAACGACGTCATGATAATCTGCTACACCGAGGCACAGCTGCTGCACCCTCCCGCTGTAGGAGACGATTGGTTGAGGGGGGCTATAAGGGGGATGGCATCTGCACTTCCAACACCACCCCCAGACGAAGGCTTCCGGGCCGAAACGCGCGTCGGGGTGACGCCAGTGACGGTGACCTGTTCCAATGGGTATGAGCTGCGTTTCCAGCATATGTCCACCTTCAGCACTATGAGTCTTGTATTTTGATCATTACTAGGGGCAGTGGCTGTTTGCACTTGTGGCTGACAACACAGCCACAGCTCTGATTTTGCATTGTGCTCTTTACTTACGGGGTCCAGCTGAGCCATATAATTTGTGTGCATAGTATGGATACTGGTTTCTTTGTCTGGCTCTTATCAGGGGTACTCACATTGCAATACACGCTGTAATCTACATGTATTCTGATTCTACTTGTCTGTGTAGATAGATATACAGAGCTGTCCTGCTGCTGATTAGCCCCCCCCTTTTTTCTGCTGCTATTTTTTCTGCTGCTATTTATTGTTCTTTCATGCTGGTTATGTAACAGAATATGCATATCATATAAATGTAATATACCACTGATGTATCTTTGCATTTCTGTAGCTTAACAGTGTCGCTTATTACCCACATATTTGGACATAATATTATATATTATATACGTGTGATCTGGTTGTCTTTTCTGCACTGTGGAATTCATCTCTGTTTTTTAATTCATGTTATTTTTTTTAAATGTATTTAATAAAGATATTTTTGTTTTAAAATATTTTTGGTGTGTCAGACTCCGAATTTTAGGTTTGTCATTTATTCAGCGGGTTCACCGTTTATTACCATGCTTCATTCCCCATAAACTATTATGTATCAGGTCATAGTTGTGACTTTAATAAATGTATCCGGGCGATAATCTTTGTGGTGTTCTTCATGTAGGTATACTACTATGTACTTGGCAGTCGTTAAGGGGAAGTATGGAGCGGGATCACGGGCTGGGGTCACTCCATACTTAATTAAATACTGAAGAACAACAATGAGCCATAATGCTAATTCATATAAAAAGTTAATATTTTATTAACATGTATCACAAATACAATTTAAAACATTACATAAGAACAGGACCCTAGTGTAAAATAATGGAGCAAATAGTTAACCCTTATCAGGTAATGAACACAGGTGCAGGGGCTATATATAAATGATTTACATATCCAGGGTGTGAGCCCCAGGAAGGGAAAGAGTAATCCTATTATACGTCCAATACCTATTCGTTAAATTACATAAGTGAAAAGTAAAGGCGATAGGAAAAATAGGATAACATAGTACTATTTAAAGGAATCATTCATATTTAGCAGCCTTACCTATGACAGCAATGTAAGAAGATCGTTGATATTTGCTCCTTCACATGAAACCCCAACGCGCGTTTCGCTACGGTTGCTTCCTCAGGGGGGATGTGTGTGTGTATGTCCTCCTACAAAACAGCCCTTAAATAGTTTGGAGAAAGTCCCTCAGCTGTCAATTGCGGCGCATCTCAAATGCCGCGGCCGGAAGCGAGGCCAGCCTCACTTCCGGTTCTAGGCACAGCAGCGCGTCCCCGGATACCCGACGCGTACGAGAGTTCCGGGCATGCGCAATGGGCCTATGGAAGCGGAGAGGGCAGAACGTCGCCGCCAGCAGCCGCACAGACATGCGTACTTGACAGCAAGAGGGACTCCAGTCTCGTAAGTGGAAAAGTTACTTCCAATATACAAACGCTATCTCCCATTTATGTGTAAATAGACATTCATAACCGGTCAGGGGAATTTATATTTCAATATGGGTAGAAAAGGATTGATTATATACACTACTTCAGAACCCTTATTAGCATAAACGAGTATATGTGGATCAGTAAAGAATATATTGTATTACAGAATGTGAGTAGTGTCAATACAGTGAAATGAACAAAATAAATGGCCAATAATTTACATCAAAGAAAAAAGTGAAAGTGACTGTGCGACGCGTCACAAGAAAAAGAATAAGTGAATAGAAGGACAAGAATATGTCAAAAAATAAAAATACAAACAATCGTAAGTGAAAATAAAAATAAGTGAAAATAAAGAATGTAAGAAATTTATTATAACATATATTATATCCATACATGCTAAAACAAAAGCAATAAACAATATATAATATATAAAATACCTGACATATTGTCACAATATAACACCAAACATCAGACGTTCCCCCTGAACCCCAAGCCCGAAGGCAGTCATACTCACCATGTCCTGATGCCGATACCGGGACCACAGCCGTCGAGGGTGTCGGTAGAGGTACAGGTGCTGCGGGTGCTACTGGTACCACCGCAACGATCGGTCTTGCTGAGTGACGGCTAACAGAGGCGCGGTTCTATGGCGACGTCGGTCATGGCTGTGCCGCGGACTGCCGTGGTGTGACGACCCAGTGCGTGAGCTCTCTGACCTTGAACCGTAGCTTGACCTTGATGGCAACCTCCTATGCCGTTTACGATGTCTATTTGACCGTCGAGATGAGCGGCGCCCGGATGAACGGCGAGAACGAGAACAGCGGGTCCGGTTGGTATCCCTTGAGCTAACCGAAGAGGCCCTCTCAGTATTCTCTGCCAGGAGGTAAGCCAGAACCCAAACCTGCGGGTATGACGAACGCAGGCCGTGTATGGGGAGGTGGTGGTGGTTGCTGCACCCTAGGTAGCTCCTGTTCGCAGGGGAAGAAGTCCTCTTCACTGTCCCCCACGGAGCCATCATCCCCGTCGTTCAATGGGGGGGGGAGTCTCATGCCATCCCCCTGCTACAGTACCTGGGAGGGAGTGCTGAGCGGCTATCCCCCCCAGATGCAGTATCTGCTGTTCTCCTTAACGCTGGTGAGCCCCCCTCGGCAGATCTACTGTATGCGTTGGTGGAGTGCGGGTGGTCGTGCTCCTCGCGGGCACGGGGCGAGGCCTAGAACGGCCCAAGCTGGTGGGAGATGTCAGACCCGGAGATGGAGGAATGACATCCTCGTCGGGCCCCTTAGCCACCTCTCGCTATACTTGCGGCGAGAGTGCGGTGTGCGCATGTGCGGCCTGTCTAGCCGACAGTGCGCGAACTCTACTGTCGCCGGAGGGGGATAGACGAGCTGGCGGCCTGGAGCGGCGGGAGGATCGTGTCAGGGAGTGTGCCAGGTAGGGAAGACGCTGGTGCCACAGTCTCTTGAATAAGAGACTGCAGCCATACAGACCCCTCGTCCTGCATCCGGATACGGATAATTTCTTCAAGCTCCTCCTGGTCCATGACAATCAGTTAAGTGTACTCACAATTTTGTAATAACAAATCCCTGCGCAGTAACGACCAGAAGAGGAAGATGTCTTCCCTCCTTGCCCTTATAAACCCAGAACGGGGAGGGTGGGTAAGACCGCCCTATAACCCCCCAAAAAATGCCCTATAGGCGGGTACCCCATACCCTATAGGCCCCACTAATGTAAACACTACATGGAACAATCCCCCTAGCATAACGTGGCTTAGTTAACCCCTTCATTGCCACCCAGTCATGGGCACAATAAGCCTGAGTGCCTTCAATTACGAGGTCTGGTATACGAGGTGATAATGAGGTGACGTCTACTGACCTGCATATTCTGATAGTAGCTCAATACATTCACCAGAATGAGGACCAACATCGACCACTCCATGATCTTTGCTGTCATTTCACTGATCTGTGAAAAAATATCAAAATATCAAAATTAATACATTAAAAATTGCACAAAGCAAGAACTTTCCGCCCGGGCCGAGGTTTTTCTGCCTGCATGTTTATTGCATGGAGTCATGTGACTGACGGCGATGCCAAAACGGACCTGACCCATTGTCATGTGACACCACATCCATTACATTGCGGACGTCACGATCAAAATGGTGCAGAGAACGAGCACAAAGATTATAGGTCTAATTGTATTCCTATAGAACGGCTTCTAGGGGTGCAAATAAAATCTATCCAATGATCAGGAATATTTGATAATCTCATTAATGCCGGATTAAAGGAATTTTACATCCACTGGTTTGTACCAGCAGCTCAGCATGTCAATAACTTTATATTATGTATGAGATCTACTGTACATACCTTTACACATTGATCTCCAGCGCACAGGTGGGTGTATACGGATACCCTACTTCCAATGACTGGTAATTTATTATATAGGAAAATAACGTTTCTTATGTTTAGTAAGTGTCTTATAGGATTTACTACACTTTTATGTGAGATAAATGTTAATATAATACATATATAGCAAGGACAGTACCGCTGCTTTATATTTAGAATCTTCCTGCAAGAAGCTGAACAATGTTACCAGATGACACTGTGTTACACCAGCATGTCGCCATCTGACCGCCAAGATCAGAAAATGAAGGGAAATGATCACCTCAGTATCTGATGTTTTCTACATGTGAACCTAAAGAAAAGGACAATTGGATTCCATTCAAATATTATTTAAGAAAGGATACAGAAAACTACTACGGTCACGGTCATTATGCAGGACGCCAGTCTGAAATGGCTGATGACAATTCAGCTTTCGGGCACTTTGTAGAGCAGTATGGACTGCCAAAGGTTGTAAAGGCTGCCAAACCCGAATGCAATGAAAGCGCAAATCCGGTGAGTCGTTGGATAATAGTAGGTCTAGAAAACAAGAAGACAGAGGTTACAGCAAATCTTATGGATCTAATCACTAATTTACCCTCAGAACTTCCCAATAAATCCTAAATAACGTGTTCTGATATAATAACCCTGGAGACATAATGGATATATATTGGGGTCTCGTGCTTGGGACTCCTCTCTATTAGACTGAGCAGACACACATCTACTACATGGTCGTCCATTCATTCGAATAAGCCATGTAATACCACTTTAGTGTGTGGCCACCTGGTGATAATCACCAGGGGTTCAGCTGCCGGACCCACAGCGATCAGCTGATTGCCAGCGGGTCCATATATAGTAAAGATGGGACAACCCTATTAACATAAAACATTTATTAACTTACCGAAAACATAGCCATCACGGCCGTCCCAACGCATGATGACCATCTAATTCCCAGGAGGATCTTTTGAATCATGGCCTGACGATCCCCAAAGGCTTCAGCATGGAAATGACGAACTTATAATGTAGAAACGTCAGGCCCAGAGCTGAAAAAGAGAAAATGAGCCAAATAAATCCTGTACCACGCGTAAAACAACCTAATAACATCTATGAAGCGCGGACCAAGCGCTAAACCCAACAAGAAACCTACAATAATGGACGGGAACATTTATCTGCATCGTCTGATCCGGACAATTATTATCAATTGAAATGAACAAAACTTTATTTATTTTTTAGAAAAATCTGATTACTGCTGCATGAAGAGAATATTATAATCACTTCCGTGATTGTTACTTACAGGCAATGGCCATTCCTATGAATCCCATTCTAAACAGGATATTTTCTGGAAATAAATTTTCCCATTTCACTGTAAAACAAAACAGAAAACGCTCAATGTTAAATAATATGGAAAAATTGTCAGAATTGTTTCATCTTAATAATCAGCAGTCTGATAATAATCTATAGGACTTTGGGGAGTTTATTGTGTTTCTTGCCTTGTTGCCGTCTAAAAAGCCAAATTATGCCGTCGACTCCGCTGGCCCGTGTGCTGCTATGCTGGATGGCTTCTCTGCGATTTTGCGAGCGCCAATGGAGCAGTGCCATGGCAGGAAGATTCTATGTGAAGGGTGGCTTCGTGAAGATTATTGCCAAAATTTGTCATTAGACTGAGGGCAATGGGATGAATTTAGGGGGGGAATGTAGTATTAGGGACTCGCAAGACATGAGGACCCTTGACGTGGGTTGCGAGCTTATATCTTTTGGGGTTTCACCGTGTTGGTTTGCTGCCAAACAACTAATTGTATGTGAATCACATTGGCCAATCAAATGTTGGCAAATACAATCACAAAGTTGCTTAGTGCATCCATTATCATAGCACTGCAACGCCGCAGAGAAGTCATTGCTGTTTCGAGCTAAACCGCAAAAGATAAACTAAGATCTCAATTATGACATGCAACTACCTTGGGCCCTGGGCAGCATGTTGCAACGTTACCTTGGGACATGTTTGGGAAAGCATGTTACATTACATATATCGAGGGAAACACAGAAACTTTTGTTGCTCCACAAAACCACACTTTATTGGGTAATGGGGCAAAAAATATAGCCTAAAACATAGGACAACAAAACATCAAACAAACGCACCAACATGATGCACAATGTTGAAACATTGGTCCAAATAAGGCCTAAATTACGCAGCAAAACTGTGCGGCATCATCAGCACTACAACTCCTGATAATGGTGGGGTGGGGAGTAGTAGCTGTCCATTTCAGCACCACTATGCTGCGCATGGCCCTGCAGAGGATGTTCCTCAACAGCATAGTGGTGCTGATGCTGCGTGTGGTAGCCTACAGGTGGACCGTGTGGCAAGTTTACCACGGGTCGGCTGTAGGCTGGAACAGGCCAGTTCCGCATCGGCACTGGACCAGGTGACATGTGGCCCGGCAATGGGCGTTGGAAGTTTTGCCGGGCCAAGGGGGTGGCAGGCTGAGAAGGGACAGGTGCATTGAACGGCACCGCTGTCTCGGCCAATCCACGCCAATGCTCCATTGCATGGAAGATCGGGCGTGGGTTGTTAGGAGGTGTGGCCGCGTCGATGAGGCTGAGGATCGAGCCTTGGAGGTGCGCCATACGGTCGGCGTGAGAAGTGGGGCAATGCTGCGGCCAAAGGCGTCACAGCCGTCCTCCTCGGCGCAGCGACGCAGGTACTCAAGTACCCTGGAGTCCACTTGGGCAGCTGCGGATCCGATCTGGCTGCGCCTGCCTGCTGCGGTGGTTTCAGCCGGAACGTTACGAGGCACCTGGGGTTGGCTGGACGCCTGTGGGGCAGGTTCTGGTGCTGTCGCCTCAGGGGTTAAGGGCAGCACGGGATGTTCTTCTGGTGGCGCCTGCGCCTCCTCTTGGGCAGCCTCCTCTGCCGTGTCCAGAAGATTGTCACTGCATCTGTAATCAAAAATGTACACGTCCTCTAAAATAACACCTACAGAGAATGGGGTACAATTAACACGAAAAGTGGAGCAGAATAATCACAAACTTTATTGACAAATATAACAATGATAAAAAATGAGTCATGCAAAGCATGGATAAAAACGTTCAAAAATTACAGGGAATGAGGTACAGAAAAATGGGAACAAAGTTGCTGACATAAACTAAGGTGAGGCAACAAGACTAGTTGGTAACGTGATCAGAGCAAAAATACAACATTGGTGATATATTGTAATCAAATAGTATGTATAGATGCTGATATAATTTGATGTATAGCAAGTCTGTTGCCAAACACTCATCTACCATGAAACTGTTATGAAGATAAGAACATGTGAATAAATACTTCAAGTAAATGAATCATGGAACAAAACAGCATGGGAGAAGTAGATGAACATGACATACCCATGGTGATGAAAAACCCTGTAAAGAGAGACCGTCAGACCCGACGCGCGTTTCGGCGGGATGCCTTCGTCCGGGGGTGGCCTTCAATTTTTTTCAAACCATCAATTTTGGGGGCATGACATGTGAACACAGACATGTCTTCAAGGCACAGTCATTACTTACGGCCGCATTTCCATAATGTCCATCAGGAACATCAGCTGCTGGTTGTAGATGTATTTCCTCTTTTTGGGGGCCCCGTCACCACTTCGGCCTCTAGCGCCATTTTTACGGCGGAATTGATCCTGGCAGCTCCTCCACCGGGTTTTTGCATCATCAACTGTAGAAAAGACCAAAACAACAAAATGGTACTTTCACCAGGTGCCATACCCGAAATATGCACTTGTTGTAAACGTTGCCATTCCCTTACACACCAATATACATGATCTACAAGCTGACTGATGCTGTGACACACCCGGAACGTTGGCCATTGGGAACATGTTAACACAAGGATACACTACAGCATGTGGGTTTTACAGGGCATAGATAAAACAATGTACGTACCAATACTCTTATGGTCTTGTGTGCTGCCTTTAGCCGACAGTGAGCGAACTCTACTGTCGCCGGAGGGGGATAGACGTGCTGGCGGCCTGGAGCGGCGGGAGGATCGTCGCACAGGGAGTGTGCCAGGTAGGGAAGACGCCGGTGCCACAGTCTCTTGAATAAGAGACTGCAGCCATACAGAACCCTCGTCCTGCATACGGATACGGATAATTTCTTCAAGCTCCTGCTGGTCCATGACAATCAGTTAAGTGTACTCACAATTTTGTAATAACAAATCCCTGCGCAGTAACGGCCAGAAGAGGAAGATGTCTTCCCTCCTTGCCCTTAGAAACACAGAACGGGGAGGGTGGGTAAGACCGCCCTATAGCCCCCCAAGAAATGCCCTAAAGGCGGGTACCCCATACCCAATAGGCCCCACTAATGTAAACACTACATGGAACAATCCCCCTAGTATAACGTGGCTTAGTTAACCCCTTCATTGCCACCCAGTCATGGGCACAACGGCCAATAAGCCTGAGTGCCTTCAATTACGAGGTCTGGTATACGAGGTGATAATGAGGTGACGTCTACTGACCTGCATATTCTGATAGTAGCTCAATACATTCACCAGAATGAGGACCAACGTCGACCACTCTATGATCTTTGCTGTAATTTCACTGATCTGTGAACAAATATCAAAATATCAAAATTAATACATTAAAAATTGCCCAAAGCAAGAACTTTCTGCCCGGGTCGAGATTTTGCTGCATTCATGTTTGTGCATGGAGTCATGTGACTGACGGCGATGCCAAAACGGACCTGACCCATTGTCATGTGACACCACATCAATTACATTGCGGACGTCACGATCAAAATGGTGCAGAAAACGAGCACAAAGACTATAGGTCCAATTGTATTCCTATAGAACGGCTTCTAGGGGTGCAAATAAAATCTATCCAATGATCAGGAATAATTGATAATCTCATTAATGCCGGATTAAAGGAATTTTACATCCACTGGTTTGTACCAGCGGCTCAGCATGTCAATAACTTTATATTATGTATGAGATATACTGTACATACCTTTACACATTGATCTCCAGCACACAGGTGGGTGTATACTGATACCCTACCTCCAATGACTGTATTGGAATTCCGTATTGCCGCTCTCCATTCCACCCAGAAGACGTAAGAATGCCCAAGGATCCATATGACGGGGCGTGAACCTAGAAAGAAACAAATAAACTTAATGCAAAATCAAATCCGGACGGATATAACCA
The DNA here is from genome assembly GCF_050947455.1 of Rhinoderma darwinii. Classification (NCBI taxonomy): domain Eukaryota; kingdom Metazoa; phylum Chordata; class Amphibia; order Anura; family Rhinodermatidae; genus Rhinoderma; species Rhinoderma darwinii. Next base: position 20,407 of record NW_027464539.1, read on the forward strand.
GCGAAACAATTTGAACGCCACCGCCCGATACGCCGAACATCCTCATCAGATAGGCTGAAACCGCTGGCCGTGGTAGCGGCTCCAATGCGGAATGAATGTGTTCCAAAATCCTTTGGGGGGAAAGCCAGCACGGGTTAAGGCTGACCGAAATATTGCCGTGAACTGGAACCTACCTAGTAAGCGGTTTTTCCATCGGCATGGGAGAAAAATTGGGTACCTGACACACGAACATCTGTATAAAGATGTACACGAACATCTGTATATATTATGTATGAGATATACTGTACATATCTTTACACATTGATCTCCAGCGTACAGGTGGGTGTATACGGATACCCTACTTCCAATGACTGGTAATTTATTATATAGGAAAATAACGTTTCTTATGTTTAGTAAGTGTCTTATAGGATTTACTACACTTTTATGTGAGATAAATGTTAATATAATAGATATATAGCAAGGACAGTACCGCTGCTTTCTATTCAGCATCTTCCTGCAAGAAGCTGAACAATGTTACCAGATGGCGCTGTGTTATACCAGCATGTCGCCATCTGACGGCCAAGATCAGAAAATGAAGGGAAATGATCACCTCAGTATCTGATGTTTCCTACATGTGAACCTAAAGACAAGGACAATTGGATTCCATTCAAATATTATTTAAGAAAGGATACAGAAAACCACTAAGGTCACGGCCATTATGCAGGACGCCAGTCTGAAATGGCTGATGACTCTTCGGCTTTTCGGGCACTTTGTAGAGGAGTATGGACTGCCAAAGGTTGTAAAGGCTGCCAAACCCAAATGCAATGAAAGCGCAAATCCGGTGAATCATTGGATAACGGTAGGTCTAGAAAACAAGCAGACAGAGGTTACAGCAAATCTTATGGAACTAATCACTAATTTACCCTCAGAACTTCCCATTAAATCCTAAATAACGTGTTCTGATATAATAACCCCGGAGACATAATGGATATAGTGGGGGACTCGTGCTTGGGACTCCTCTCTGTTAGATGGAGCAGACACACATCTACTACATGGTCGTCCATTCATTCGAATAAGCCATGTATTACCACTTTAGTGTGTGGCCTCCCGGTGATCACCGCTGATCATGATCACCAGGGGTTCAGCTGCCAGACCCACAGCGATCAGCTGATTACCAGCGGGTCCCTATTTAGTAAAGATGGGAAACCCTATTGACATAAAACATTTATTAACTTACCGAAAACATAGCCATCACGGCCGTCCCAACGCATGATGACCATCCAATTCCCAGGAGGATCTTTTGAACCAAGGTTTGACGATCCCCAAAGGCTACAGCATGGAGCATAATGAACTTGTAATGTAGAAACGTCAGACCCAGAGCTGAAAAAGAGAAAATGAGCCAAATAAATCCTGTACCACGTGTAAAACAACCTAATAACATCTATGAAGCGCGGACCAAGCGCTAAACCCAACAAGAAACCTACAATAATGGACAAGAACATTTATCTGCATCGTCTGATCCGGACTATTATTATCAATTGAGATTAACAAAACTTTATTTATTTTTTAGAAAAATCTGATTACTGCTGCATGAAGAGAATATTATAATCACTTCCGTGATTGTTACTTACCGGCAATGGCCATTCCTATGAATCCCATTCTAAACAGGAAATTTTCTGGAAAGAAATTTCCAGTTTTTTGCATTTCACTGTAAAACAGAAAAGAAAAAGGTTAATGTTAAATAATATGGAAAAATTGTCAGAATTGTTTCATTTTAACAATCAGCAGTCTGATAATCTATAGGACTGAGGGGATGATGTACATTAGTGGGGGGGGCATGGTTGTTGATAACAGTCAGTGTGTAGCCACCAGAGAGCCAGGCCACACACCAAAAGGCCAAGAAGATGGAGAAGAGACTGCATGTATACTATTATAAGCCCATCAACAACTTAGCTAGGGATAACCTAACATTAAAATTGACACAGAACAAACTTGTTTCCTTTTAACATGGGTTGACTCGGGGTCGGCCACAGCTTTTTTTTAATAAATACTAATATTGAAAATAACATTAACTTTTAAAGTAAACACCCGTATGCCAGCCGCCAACATAAGTGGGCATGTAGGTAATTTACCTTACAAAACCGCCATAAGGAGGACGTGTACTCGCACTACATGTGCCTCTGCCCCACCACGACCCCCAGCCAATAGGAAAAGTGCCTGCTCAATCCCATCCTGCAGACCGGACAGGAATATATTCAGGCCAATATCTGTAAGGTGAACTCCGTCTGACAGTAACAGGCATCTGTTGTCACCCTCCAGTTGTCTGTGCCTGATCACTACTCCCCCCCTTTCTCCCACAAAGCGAGATACACGTGTATTCAGGAGCCTCCGGCCCCTCTCAATTGGATTTCCACCCCGGGCCCCGTGCCACACTGCCCTGGGGATTACTTCTAAACATACAAGCACGAGCTCCGGAAGAAGGAAGCAAACTACTCAAGGTCCGACTGGATTAGGGCAATCAACTCACCAAGGCGCACTGAGCATAAATCATTCCCCCAATGTGTAGAACCAAAACCGTCGGCACCAGCCGGTGCCGACTAATATCCACCACTTCCGGTAAGGTCTGCAACGATCTTAGGCCCCTCAGGCCGCTCCAATAGATCTCTGCATCCTGGAATCCAAGTGATTTTCCCCCGAGCCCTATAGCCGCTCTCCGTTCAGCCCAAAAAACATATGAATGGCCCATTATCCATACTGACGGCCGGTAATCTAGAAAATAAAAGAAATTAGTGCAGAACCAAATCGGGGCGAACGCATCAGAGCGCCAGTGCCCTATACGACGCACCTCAGTATCGGTCAGGCCCAATTAGCTGGTGGTAGTAGCCGCTCCAATGCGAAATGAGTGGGTGCCAAAGTTCCCAGGGGGAGGCCGACAGATGACAATGCCTTTTTAAATACTGCAGAGAACTGAAATTTTGTAAGGGGGCTGCCGTGAATATGCGTCATAAACGGAAAGCCACAGTTACGCAAACTTAAGTAGGAAGATGCTAAAGCAACAGGGCAACCCGCACCCCCGATTGGCCACAACGAAACCCAGCAGCCCCTGCCAAAAATATCTGTCTTCGATCATCAATGTATTCTAAAACCTTGGCCGGATTCAGACAAACTAACGTCCTCAAATAAAAGGCAGCCCGGCCGCGTAGCACTATAGGGAACTAACTCAGGTATCCGCAGAGCACCAAAAAAGGAAAAAGCCACGGCTAACAGGGCCGAGTCAAACATAGAAGCACATACCTCAGGTAAACAATGCAAAAGTTTTAATAGAATTGCAAAAGAAATCGGACGCCTAGATTGGAACTGCCGACTTCTTCCGCCCCTTAATGGACTGCAAAATAAAGAAGGATTTTGTGACATTGGCCCACCCATGAAGCTTAAAGAAAAATGCCAGACCCATAAGGTGACGAAGCGCAACTGCTCAGCCAAACCCGACAAATATTCCATAATATAGGCTAAACGAGGATGTTCCGGAGGACCAATAATACGTTCCCCTACAACTTTCAACCACTCGTTCCATGCATTACCATAAGCCGTCCGGTTAGATCGAGCAAGTGATGCCCTGACGAAAGGCACTAACTGGGATCCAGCAGTCTCCATAGCCCATCCGGGCACTCCGTCCCCTCCTGTTCTGCCTGCGGGAACAATAAATGAAACCGGAAATTAAAACAAGAAAGAGCATCAGCAATTTTATTGTCAACACCTGGAACGTGACGAGCCCTGAACTGGGTGATGTATTTCTTCCACCACAGATAAGGTCGCATGGCTGGTATAGCTGATAGTCCGTAGTAAAAGTACATGATGACACGCCTGCGTCTGCCAGCTGCAGTGGTTTCAGCCGGAACGTCACGAGGCACCTGGGGTTGGCTGGACGCCTGTTGGGCAGGTTCTGGTGCTGTCGCCTCAGGGGTTATGGGTAGCACGGGATGTTCTTCTGGTGGCGCCTGCGCCTCCTCATGGGCAGCCTCCTCTGCCGTGTCCAGAAGATTGTCACTGCATCTGTAATCAAAAATGTACACGTCTTCGTAACATTGCCACAAGGGACAAACCATCAATTTTGGGGGCATGACATGTGAACACAGACATGTCTTCAAGGCACAGTCATTACTTACGGCCGCATTTCCATAATGTCCTTCAGGAACATTAGCTGCTGGGTGTAGATGTATTTCCTCTTTTTGGGGGCCCCGTCACTACTTCGGCCTCTAGCGCCATTTTTACGGCGGAATTGATCCTGGCAGCTCCTCCACCGGGTTTTTGCATCATCAACTGTAGAAAAGACCAAAACAACAAAATGGTACTTTCACCAGGTGCCATACCCGAAATATGCACTTGTTGTAAACGTTGCCATTCCCTTACACACCAATATACATGATCTACAAGCTGACTGATGCTGTGACACATCCGGAACGTTGGCCATTGGGAACATGTTAACACAAGGATACACTACTGCATGTGGGTTTTACAGGGCATAGATAAAACAATGTACGTACCAATACTCTTGTGGTCTTGTGTGCTGCCTTTAGCCGACAGTGAGCGAACTCTACTGTCGCCGGAGGGGGATAGACGTGCTGGCGGCCTGGAGCGGCGGGAGGATCGTCGCACAGGGAGTGTGCCAGGTAGGGAAGACGCCGGTGCCACAGTCTCTTGAATAAGAGACTGCAGCCATACAGAACCCTCGTCCTGCATACGGATACGGATAATTTCTTCAAGCTCCTGCTGGTCCATGACAATCAGTTAAGTGTACTCACAATTTTGTAATAACAAATCCCTGCGCAGTAACGGCCAGAAGAGGAAGATGTCTTCCCTCCTTGCCCTTAGAAACACAGAACGGGGAGGGTGGGTAAGACCGCCCTATAGCCCCCCAAGAAATGCCCTAAAGGCGGGTACCCCATACCCAATAGGCCCCACTAATGTAAACACTACATGGAACAATCCCCCTAGTATAACGTGGCTTAGTTAACCCCTTCATTGCCACCCAGTCATGGGCACAACGGCCAATAAGCCTGAGTGCCTTCAATTACGAGGTCTGGTATACGAGGTGATAATGAGGTGACGTCTACTGACCTGCATATTCTGATAGTAGCTCAATACATTCACCAGAATGAGGACCAACGTCGACCACTCTATGATCTTTGCTGTAATTTCACTGATCTGTGAACAAATATCAAAATATCAAAATTAATACATTAAAAATTGCCCAAAGCAAGAACTTTCTGCCCGGGCCGAGATTTTGCTGCATTCATGTTTGTGCATGGAGTCATGTGACTGACGGCGATGCCAAAACGGACCTGACCCATTGTCATGTGACACCACATCAATTACATTGCGGACGTCACGATCAAAATGGTGCAGAAAACGAGCACAAAGACTATAGGTCCAATTGTATTCCTATAGAACGGCTTCTAGGGGTGCAAATAAAATCTATCCAATGATCAGGAATAATTGATAATCTCATTAATGCCGGATTAAAGGAATTTTACATCCACTGGTTTGTACCAGCGGCTCAGCATGTCAATAACTTTATATTATGTATGAGATATACTGTACATACCTTTACACATTGATCTCCAGCACACAGGTGGGTGTATACTGATACCCTACCTCCAATGACTGTATTGGAATTCCGTATTGCCGCTCTCCATTCCACCCAGAAGACGTAAGAATGCCCAAGGATCCATATGACGGGGCGTGAACCTAGAAAGAAACAAATAAACTTAATGCAAAATCAAATCCGGACGGATATAACCAGCGAAACAATTTGAACGCCACCGCCCGATACGCCGAACATCCTCATCAGATAGGCCGAAACCGCTGGCCGTGGTAGCGGCTCCAATGCGGAATGAATGTGTTCCGAAATCCTTTGGGGGGAAAGCCAGCACGGGTTAAGGCTGACCGAAATATTGCCGTGAACTGGAACCTACCTAGTAAGCGGTTTTTCCATCGACATGGGAGAAAAATTGGGTACCTGACACACGAACATCTGTATAAAGATGTACACGAACATCTGTATATATTATGTATGAGATATACTGTACATATCTTTACACATTGATCTCCAGCGTACAGGTGGGTGTATACGGATACCCTACTTCCAATGACTGGTAATTTATTATATAGGAAAATAACGTTTCTTATGTTTAGTAAGTGTCTTATAGGATTTACTACACTTTTATGTGAGATAAATGTTAATATAATAGATATATAGCAAGGACAGTACCGCTGCTTTCTATTCAGCATCTTCCTGCAAGAAGCTGAACAATGTTACCAGATGGCGCTGTGTTACACCAGCATGTCGCCATCTGACGGCCAAGATCAGAAAATGAAGGGAAATGATCAACTCAGTATCTGATGTTTCCTACATGTGAACCTAAAGACAAGGACAATTGGATTCCATTCAAATATTATTTAAGAAAGGATACAGTAAACCACTAAGGTCACGGCCATTATGCAGGACGCCAGTCTGAAATGGCTGATGACTCTTCGGCTTTTCGGGCACTTTGTAGAGGAGTATGGACTGCCAAAGGTTGTAAAGGCTGCCAAACCCAAATGCAATGAAAGCGCAAATCCGGTGAATCATTGGATAACGGTAGGTCTAGAAAACAAGCAGACAGAGGTTACAGCAAATCTTATGGAACTAATCACTAATTTACCCTCAGAACTTCCCATTAAATCCTAAATAACGTGTTCTGATATAATAACCCCGGAGACATAATGGATATAGTGGGGGACTCGTGCTTGGGACTCCTCTCTGTTAGATGGAGCAGACACACATCTACTACATGGTCGTCCATTCATTCGAATAAGCCATGTATTACCACTTTAGTGTGTGGCCTCCCGGTGATCACCGCTGATCATGATCACCAGGGGTTCAGCTGCCAGACCCACAGCGATCAGCTGATTACCAGCGGGTCCCTATTTAGTAAAGATGGGAAACCCTATTAACATAAAACATTTATTAACTTACCGAAAACATAGCCATCACGGCCGTCCCAACGCATGATGACCATCCAATTCCCAGGAGGATCTTTTGAACCAAGGTCTGACGATCCCCAAAGGCTACAGCATGGAGCATAATGAACTTGTAATGTAGAAACGTCAGACCCAGAGCTGAAAAAGAGAAAATGAGCCAAATAAATCCTGTACCACGTGTAAAACAACCTAATAACATCTATGAAGCGCGGACCAAGCGCTAAACCCAACAAGAAACCTACAATAATGGACAAGAACATTTATCTGCATCGTCTGATCCGGACTATTATTATCAATTGAGATTAACAAAACTTTATTTATTTTTTAGAAAAATCTGATTACTGCTGCATGAAGAGAATATTATAATCACTTCCGTGATTGTTACTTACCGGCAATGGCCATTCCTATGAATCCCATTCTAAACAGGAAATTTTCTGGAAAGAAATTTCCAGTTTTTTGCATTTCACTGTAAAACAGAAAAGAAAAAGGTTAATGTTAAATAATATGGAAAAATTGTCAGAATTGTTTCATTTTAACAATCAGCAGTCTGATAATCTATAGGACTGAGGGGATGATGTACATTAGTGGGGGGGGCATGGTTGTTGATAACAGTCAGTGTGTAGCCACCAGAGAGCCAGGCCACACACCAAAAGGCCAAGAAGATGGAGAAGAGACTGCATGTATACTATTATAAGCCCATCAACAACTTAGCCATGGATAACCTAACATTAAAATTGACACAGAACAAACTTGTTTCCTTTTAACATGGGTTGACTCGGGGTCGGCCACAGCTTTTTTTAATAAATACTAATATTGAAAATAACATTAACTTTTAAAGTAAACACCCGTATGCCAGCCGCCAACATAAGTGGGCATGTAGGTAATTTACCTTACAAAACCGCCATAAGGAGGACGTGTACTCGCACTACATGTGCCTCTGCCCCACCACGACCCCCAGCCAATAGGAAAAGTGCCTGCTCAATCCCATCCTGCAGACCGGACAGGAATATATTCAGGCCAATATCTGTAAGGTGAACTCCGTCTGACAGTAACAGGCATCTGTTGTCACCCTCCAGTTGTCTGTGCCTGATCACTACTCCCCCCCTTTCTCCCACAAAGCGAGATACACGTGTATTCAGGAGCCTCCGGCCCCTCTCAATTGGATTTCCACCCCGGGCCCCGTGCCACACTGCCCTGGGGATTACTTCTAAACATACAAGCACGAGCTCCGGAAGAAGGAAGCAAACTACTCAAGGTCCGACTGGATTAGGACAATCAACTCACCAAGGCGCACTGAGCATAAATCATTCCCCCAATGTGTAGAACCAAAACCGTCGGCACCAGCCGGTGCCGACTAATATCCACCACTTCCGGTAAGGTCTGCAACGATCTTAGGCCCCTCAGGCCGCTCCAATAGATCTCTGCATCCTGGAATCCAAGTGATTTTCCCCCGAGCCCTATAGCCGCTCTCCGTTCAGCCCAAAAAACATATGAATGGCCCATTATCCATACTGACGGCCGGTAATCTAGAAAATAAAAGAAATTAGTGCAGAACCAAATCGGGGCGAACGCATCAGAGCGCCAGTGCCCTATACGACGCACCTCAGTATCGGTCAGGCCCAATTAGCTGGTGGTAGTAGCCGCTCCAATGCGAAATGAGTGGGTGCCAAAGTTCCCAGGGGGAGGCCGACAGATGACAATGCCTTTTTAAATACTGCAGAGAACTGAAATTTTGTAAGGGGGCTGCCGTGAATATGCGTCATAAACGGAGAGCCACAGTTACGCAAACTTAAGTAGGAAGATGCTAAAGCAACAGGGCAACCCGCACCCCCGATTGGCCACAACGAAACCCAGCAGCCCCTGCCAAAAATATCTGTCTTCGATCATCAATGTATTCTAAAACCTTGGCCGGATTCAGACAAACTAACGTCCTCAAATAAAAGGCAGCCCGGCCGCGTAGCACTATAGGGAACTAACTCAGGTATCCGCAGAGCACCAAAAAAGGAAAAAGCCACGGCTAACAGGGCCGAGTCAAACATAGAAGCACATACCTCAGGTAAACAATGCAAAAGTTTTAATAGAATTGCAAAAGAAATCGGACGCCTAGATTGGAACTGCCGACTTCTTCCGCCCCTTAATGGACTGCAAAATAAAGAAGGATTTTGTGACATTGGCCCACCCATGAAGCTTAAAGAAAAATGCCAGACCTATAAGGCGACGAAGCGCAACTGCTCAGCCAAACCCGACAAATATTCCATAATATAAGCTAAACGAGGATGTTCCGGAGGACCAATAATACGTTCCCCTACAACTTTCAACCACTCGTTCCATGCATTACCATAAGCCGTCCGGGTAGATCGAGCAAGTGATGCCCTGACGAAAGGCACTAACTGGGATCCAGCAGTCTCCATAGCCCATCCGGGCACTCCGTCCCCTCCTGTTCTGCCTGCGGGAACAATAAATGAAACTGGAAATTAAAACAAGAAAGAGCATCAGCAATTTTATTGTCAACACCTGGAACGTGACGAGCCCTGAACTGGGTGATGTATTTCTTCCACCACAGATAAGGTCGCATGGCTGGTATAGCTGATAGTCCGTAGTAAAAGTACATGATGACACGCCTGCGTCTGCCAGCTGCAGTGGTTTCAGCCGGAACGTCACGAGGCACCTGGGGTTGGCTGGACGCCTGTTGGGCAGGTTCTGGTGCTGTCGCCTCAGGGGTTAAGGGTAGCACGGGATGTTCTTCTGGTGGCGCCTGCGCCTCCTCATGGGCAGCCTCCTCTGCCGTGTCCAGAAGATTGTCACTGCATCTGTAATCAAAAATGTACACGTCTTCGTAACATTGCCACAAGGGACAAACCATCAATTTTGGGGGCATGACATGTGAACACAGACATGTCTTCAAGGCACAGTCATTACTTACGGCTGCATTTCCATAATGTCCTTCAGGAACATTAGCTGCTGGGTGCAGATGTATTTCCTCTTTTTGGGGGCCCCGTCACCACTGCGGCCTCTAGCACCATTTTCACGGCGGAATTGATCCCGGCAGCTCCTCCACCGGGTTTTTGCATCATCAACTGTAGAAAAGACCAAAACAACAAAATGGTACTTTCACCAGGTGCCATACCCGAAATATGCACTTGTTGTAAACGTTGCCATTCCCTTACACACCAATATACATGATCTACAAGCTGACTGATGCTGTGACACACCCGGAACGTTGGCCATTGGGAACATGTTAACACAAGGATACACTACAGCATGTGGGTTTTACAGGGCATAGATAAAACAATGTACGTACCAATGCTCTTGCGGTCTCGTGTGCTGCCTTTAGCCCACTCGTGACTGAAGAGGGTCTGCGCGACCTCATCCCACGCGATCTCCTTGCCCGTGCGGTCGTGGTAGGCCTCCGCACGCGTGCCCCACAACATTGGCCTCTCCTGGACCAGGCAGATCATCTTCTCCACATCACACGCACGAGGCATTGCAGCAGTTGTCGGTGGGAAAATGAAGCATGTGCCCAACAAGTGAAAATCCACTTCCTGGTTGGTGCTTGTTTGGACCAGTTTTCTCTACTCATTTATCTAGACTTAACAAGTGTTGCGTGAAAAACGCTGTGTGTACGGAGGTGCTTCCGTGTGGCATGCGTTGTTTTCACGCACCCATTGACTTCAATGGGTGCGTGATGCGTGAAAAACGCCCAAAGAAGGGACATATCGTGACTTTTTCACAACGGACCAACGCTGCGTAAAAATCACGCACATGTCTGCACGGCCCCATAGACTAATATAGGTCCGTGCAACGCGCGTGAAAATCACGCGCGTTGCACGGACGTATTTCCCGTTCGTCTGAAAAAAGCCTAAGAGTCACGATATACTGCAACACTTTACTACTGCAGTAGATCGTGTGAGCGATCCAATGATCACTGGTTCAAGTCCACTAGGGGGACTACTAAACAGAATTTAAAAAAAGATAAATTCCCTCTTCCCATTTTTTCCCTAAAGCAATGTTAAACAAAATATAAATTAGCATAATTGATATCGCCGCGTTTGCAAAAGTCCGAACTATTACAATCTGATGTTATCTAACCCACTCGCTGAACACAGTAAAAAAAAGCAAAAAATGTTTAAAACACCCAAATTGATGTTTTTCGGTCAAAAAGTCGCATGTACCCCAAAATGGTAACAATAAAAGCTCGCCTCGCAAAAAATAAGCCCTCACATCGCTCAATCTACGGAAAACATAAAAAAGTTATGGCTCTCAGATTTTGGCGACGCAAAACTAATTTTTTTAACAAATAGTTTTACAAAGTGGTAAAACATGAAAGAATGATAAATTCGGTATCGCCGTTATCATATTCATCCGTAGAATAAAGTGACCATGTAGTTATTACCGCACGATAGACGCTGTAAAAACGAAAGCAAGGAAGGGGAGTGATAAACGAAAATGAAAAAAACGTGTCATTAAGGAGTCAAATCAAGAGAGGGAGTGAGGGAAAGACGCCAAGCTGCAGGGGCCAAAGAGGAGGACGAAGGGCATTACTATCTTATAGGGAGCTCTATAGCCCCCTACCATGTGATCACTGGCCAATCTCTGTAGATCATGATGAAGTGATGCCACCCCCCATTTATTTATTCTTAAAGTGACCCCGCCAGTCAAAGCTCCCAACCGTATGCCCCTGGGGAGCTGAAAAGCTCTATACAGTGATCTGCATGTACTATAATTATTAACCCCTTGAAGTCGCAACCAATTTTGTCCTTTCAGCTGCAAATAATTTTTTTTCGCTTTTGTCTCCCTTCATTGTGACCATGAGCATTTAAAGAAGCACTCCACTTTATTTATTTTTTTTGCACCCTCCATTTGTACATTGGTGTGTCAGTGGGGAGCTGGGTGTAGAAATACTTACCGATCCCTGGATCCTGTCGTTTTTCAAGTCCAGTGCCGCGCACGTGATCTTCATTCTGACCTGGTCTGGAATCACTGCTGTTCAGAAAACCGGAAGTCAATGCATTCCTATGGAGCCTCGTTCTGGCCTCGTCCTGGTCTTGCTGGCTTCCATAGGAATGCATTGAGAGTCTGATTTCCGGTTTATTCAAAAGCACCGTGACTCCAGACAAGTCAGAGGGAAGATCAGGTGAGCGGCGTTGGACACAAAAAATACAAGATGCGGGGAACGGTCAGTATTTTTGCTCACAGCACCCCACTGAAACACCAATGTACAAAAGGAGGGTGCAATAAAAAATAAAGTGGAGTGCTCCAATAATCTATCTTTATTTTTTATTTTTTTGTGTTTTTTTAATGCCCTTCATCATTCACCATAAATAATATGTTATTGTTCGCGTCAGGAAACTGTTATAGGAGTCAGTAGCTGTCACTATTATTGGGGTCAGTAGCTGTCACTATTATTGGGGTCAGTAGCTGTCACTATTATTGGGGTCAGTAGCTGTCACTATTATTGGGGTCAGTAGCTGTCACTGTTATTGGGGTCAGTAGCTGTCACTATTATTGGGGTCAGTAGCTGTCACTATTATTGGGGTCAGTAGCTGTCACTATTATTGGGGTCAGTAGCTGTCACTATTATTGGGGTCAGTAGCTGTCACTATTATTGGGGTCAGTAGCTGTCACTATTATTGGGGTCAGTAGCTGTCACTATTATTGGGGGTAGTAGCTGTCACTATTATTGGGGGCAGTAGCTGTCACTATTATTGGGGTCAGTAGCTGTCACTATTATTGGGATCAGTAGCTGTCACTATTATTGGGGTCAGTAGCTGTCACTATTATTGTGGTCAGTAGCTGTCACTATTATTGGGGTAGTAGCTGTCACTATTATTGGGGTCAGTAGCTGTCACTATTATTGGGGTCAGTAGCTGTCACTATTATTGGGGTCAGTAGCTGTCACTATTATTGGCGTCAGTAGCTGTCACTATTATTGGGGTCAGTAGCTGTCACTAATATTGGGGTCAGTAGCTGTCACTATTATTGGGGGCAGTAGCTGTCACTATTATTGGGTTGAGTAGCTGTCACTATTATTGGGGTCAGTAGCTGTCACTATTATTGGGGTCAGTAGCTGTCACTATTATTGGGGTCAGTAGCTGTCACTATTATTGGGGGCAGTAGCTGTCACTATTATTGGGGTCAGTAGCTGTCACTATTATTGGGGGTAGTAGCTGTCACTATTATTGGGGGTAGTAGCTGTCACTATTATTGGGGTCAGTAGCTGTCACTATTATTGGGGTCAGTAGCTGTCACTATTATTGGGGTCAGTAGATGTCACTATTATTGGGGTCAGTAGCTGTCACTATTATTGGGGTCAGTAGATGTCACTATTATTGGGGTCATTAGCTGTCACTATTATTGGGGTCAGTAGCTGTCACTATTATTGGGGTCAGTAGCTGTCACTATTATTGGGGTCAGTAGCTGTCACTATTGTTGGGGTCAGTAGATGTCACTATTATTGGGGTCAGTAGCTGTCACTATTATTGGGGTCAGTAGCTGTCACTATTATTGGGGTCAGTAGCTGTCACTATTATTGGGGGTAGTAGCTTTCACTATTATTGGGGTCAGTAGCTGTAACTGTTATTGGGGTCAGTAGCTGTCACTATAATGGTGGCAGTAGCACTGTCACATTAACCCCTTCCTGCAAAATGACGTGTCTGGTACTTCGGTATTGCAAGTAAGTTACTGCAGTCCTATGTACCAGGCATGTCAGGACTTTAAACTGTCACTGTGTGAAGCGACACAGTGACAGAACCGGCAACTCAGCTCTAAAGCAGAGCTGCCGGGCATGAGATGCCGGCATGGGACCAATCAGAATGGTCCCGTGCCGGTGAGTGCTGTGATTGGCCAGTCTGTACTGACTGGCCAATCGCAACGTAGAAGTATTGTTTTACCGGCATCTCCTGCTCTGTGAGGGCTCAACTGTGTCCTGGAGCCTGACAGAGCCAGATGCTGTGTAGATAGGGATGAAAATGAACAGAAAGCCGGCGATCAGTCCCCTCACCAGCTGATAAAACACTACAACCACCATCATCTGGTGATCAGTGTCATCAGACCTGTCCTCAGTCCTGTGCTCAGTCCTGTCATCAGACCTGTCACCGCCTCTCATCCCCTGTACCCAGCTGTATACCCCTAGATTGCCCACTGCCCGAGGTCCCGGTTAGGTAGCAATCACACCTCTCATTTAGAATTTGGTAGGTAGGTAGGGTATCCCCACTTTCAAATACAGCAGGGTCACTGGTGGACGCTCCGCTCCTATTGTTCAGTTGAAATATAAAAAAACAAAACAACGGTCATCAGACCTGTCATCGCCTGTCATAAGACCTGTCATCGCCTGTCATCGCCTGTCATCAGACCTGTCATCACCTGTCATCAGACCTGTCATCACCTGTCATCAGACCTGTCATCAGACCTGTCATCGCCTGCCATCAGACCTTTCATCACCTGTCATCAGACCTGTCATCGCCTGTCATCAGACCTGTCATCAGACCTGTCATTGCCTGTCATCAGACCTGTCATCAGACCTGTCATCGCCTGTCATCAGATCTGTCATCTCCAGTTAGGAATATAAAATATGGGCCAAAGGCTTTACACCGCTGATGACCTAAACCAAATGTTATTCTCAGATACAGACTCAGCAGGTGAAGGTGAAGCAGTTTGTGATTTCATCTGAATCTGTATCTAGAGAAACTGACTCTGAACCCCCCGTCAGCGCGGAAGAGTCGCAGGTGCTGCTATGCCCGGATTATCACGGGTAGCTGCAGATAATTATAGCCCCCCAAGTGCCTGATTTTACAGCCTCCTCAGGGATCAATTTGATGCCACAGGGTTCGAGGCCATTGATTTTTTTTCCATTTCTTTTTCTGACTCCCTAATAAATTTATTGGTTGAGCAGACGAACATCTATGCTGCTCCGTTTATCTCCAAAAACCGTGACCCCCTACTATGCCAGAGGCAAAAATTGTACTCCAACAAATGCAGCAGAGCTGCATACATTCTGGGGCATGTTTAAGTTTTGGCATTATAAAAAGCCCCCTATTAGAGATGACTGGTCCTCTGATATATTATATAGCCCCCCTCTCCACCGCACAATAATGAGCAGGACACGCTTTTAGGCGATAATTAAATTCCTGCATTTTAGTGATAACAGTCGCTGCCCCCCCCCCCCCCAGATGCCCTGAATTTTGACCGTTGTTTTTAAATAAGGCCAATAATTGACCATTATTGTCAAACATTTTCCCAAAATGATATCCCTATACAGAATATTGCGGTGGATGAATCCCTTGTTTGTTTTGAGGGAAGGCTCAGGTTTAGGCAGCACCTTCCAAACAAAAGGGCCTGGTACGTTATTAAATTATATAAAATCTGTGGGAGTGCCCCCGGGTATACCCATCGCTTCAGGGTGTATGAGGGAAAGGACTCTAAAATTGATCCCCTGAATGCCCCCCCTTTCCTAGGAGTCAGCGGGAAGATTTGTGTGGGACCTTGTGCATCTTCTGCTTGGCAAAGTGTACCATTTATATATAGATAATTTATACTATAGTGTCCCGATGGTTTAAAGTCCCTGCGTCCCTGCGGCACAATCCGGGAAAACCATAAAGGTCTCCCCAAAACTCTGCTAGGACAGTCGTTAAGGGTGGGAGAGAGCAGGGCCGTCTGCAGCGAAGATCTGCTGCTCCTCAGATACAGAGACAGAGGAGACGTCCTGATCCTGACCACCATTACTAATGGCAGCCGGAGCCTTGTCCCTGTATGCGGATCCACCACCCAATCCCGCAAACCCTTATGTGTACAATAAATTTATGGGTGGCGTTGATGTTTCAGATCAAGTCATCAAACCACACAGCGCCATGCGCAAAACAAGGGTATAGTATAAGAAGCTGTACCCGGCCAACATTTCATCACAGAAGCCCCCCCCCCCCACTGAAAAAAAAACAGAAGCCCCAGAAAAGACGTCACGTGGTCAAAACAGGAGGGACACGCGATATATGTGCAAAACGTCCCCCACAAACCTCAGATTGTCTCTCCAGTGTTTTCAAATTTACGACACTTTTTTAGACTTTTACTTTTATTTATTTTTAATTCTTCATCCACCTTCAGTCTTCCATATTGGCCATAACATTTTTTTTTCACTGACAAGTCCTTTACCTCATTGTAATATTAGTAAAAACCCCAAATAAACTAAGTATTCTCCCTATACCCAATACAGTATGCCCTGTAGGCAGCTGGAATAGTAATGGAGGGAGTGACCCCCTCACCCGGGTTGTAAAGCTGGGTGAGAGGATAAAATAATGTTTTACCTCAGCAGAAAAAATAATTTTTCATATGTTTTAATAAATGTATTTTCTGGGCTGCATTTTATGGAATGGTGGGTGGGTTGGCAGTGGGACCTGCCATTCCACCTCCCTCCAGTGCGGGATTTTCAGGCTGCCAACTTCACAACTAATAATTCTTACTATTCCCCTAGATGAATACCATGAGAGGTGTCCGTCACATAGTCACAATTCTCATTATACCCCTTTGTAAATTCCTTGAGAGGTGTAGCGTCAAAAATTAGGTTACTTCTGTGGGGTTTAGAATATTTTGATCATGGCACAATGTGATAAATACCACCATAGTGGGCATGAAATATTGCATAGTGCTCTTTATTTCCTGAGCCCAACCGTGTGCCTAAACACCAGTTTACATCCACATATGGGGTGTTGCCGTACTCGGTAGAAATTGTGTACAAACTTTTGCCGTGCTATTTCTCCTATTACACCTTAGGAAAAAAATGGAGAAGATTCGATTTTTCATTTTTCATGGACCATTTCTAACAAACACCTGTGGGGACAAGTTTACTAGGCCACTAGATTAATTCCTTTCCTTTATGGGTATAGATTCTAAAATGGCATCATTTTTGGGGGTTTCCACTGTATTGATACCTCAGGGGCTCTGAAAATGCAATATGGCATAAAAGCATTCCAACAAAATCTGTGCTCCAAAATCCAAATGGCGCTCCTTCCCTTCTGAGTCCTGCCGTGAGTCCAAATAGCAGTTTATCACCACATATGGGGTATTGCAGTAATCGGGATAAATTGCTTTACAATTATTGGGGTTCTTTTTCTCCTTTATTCCTTCCAAAAATGTGAAAATTCAAAGATTTTTTAGACGAAAAGTAGTTTTTCATTTTCACAGACTAATTCAAGTAAATTTAGCAAAATAACTGTGGGGTCAAAATGCTACTTAAACCTCTAGAAAAATTCCTTGAGAGGTGTAGTTTCCAGAATGGGGTCAATTTTGGGGGGTTTCCACTGTTTTGGCACCTAAAAAATGTTTTGGTGCCTGAAATATAATGTAAAAAACAAGGAGGCCCCAAAATCCGCTAGGTGCTCCTTTGCTCCTGAGGCCTCCAAATGCTTTACAAATTAATTTTGACAAAAAAAACATAAAATTTACATTTCGCCTGTAATTCCTTTGAAACGCCTAAAGGGTTAAAACACTTTGTGAATGCTGTTTTGAATACTTTGAGGGGTGCAGTTTTCAAAATTGGGTGATTTATGGGGGTATCTAATATATGGGCCCCTCAAGGCCACTTTAGAACTGAACTGGTCCCTGAAACAATAGCCTTTTGAAATTTTCTTGAAAATGTGAGAAATTGCTGCTAAAGTTCTAAGCCTTGTAACGTCCCAGAAAAACGATGCCAACATAAAGTAGACATATGGGGGATGTGAACTAGTAACTATATTGTGGTATAATTATCTGTCTTACAAGTAGATACATTTATATTTTATAGAAAACTCATAATTTTTGTAAATTTTCTCACAATTTTGGTGTTTTTCACAAATAAATACTGAATTTATCGACCAAACTTTTCCACTAATATAAAGTACAACATGTCCCAAGAAAACAATCTCAGAATCGCTTCGATAGGTAAAAGCATTCCCAAGTTATTACCCCATAAAGGGACACGTGCCAGATTTGAAAATATCGACTACGTATTCATGGCCAAAATAGGCTGCGTCCTGAAGGGGTTAAAGCCGCTTACTTCTTTGTATTAGATCGCATGTAAGGGCCGGAGGTGATTCATTTTATGGCTAACAATTACTGATGGATTGGTAGAGCGACATAAGGCGGGTGATCGATGATGAGATATTGCAGAGCAAGGAGCCCATATACTGTTCTTGCATGTGGCCCCCGGCTGTCTACAGCGAGTACATGGAGTACATAGGATCCGGTCACATGACTAAGAGTCGTGTCGTCATGAAGGAAGACTGTGCATCTAGACTTCCGGTCCCCCGGCAGAGCCGTAAAAATCTATTAATATCTCATAATCAGCGCGACGAGGGACCGGAATGTATATTAGCGAGTGATCTCACGTACTGCAGGGACTACACTGCGGATACTTTTGGTCCCCACGTAACCCCTTTAATCCTGGTGGGGGCCCGTCTGCTCTAATGTTACATTAGAGAACAGTATCACTACAGCTCATAACCAATATATTAGTGGAGTGTGTGCTGATTCCTATTAAAAGAGGGCGTTTCTGGTTGTTTTAGGGTGTTCCCAGGTGGAACGGGGTGGTGCTAAAATATCCTACAATTTGGGATTCAAATTCTTGTAAGGCCCCATGCACACAACCGTAGAATTTGTCCGTAATTACAGAACTATTCATTTCTATTGAACACATTCCCATATATTTACAGGAAGGTGTCCGGGCCGTAGAAAGCCGCCGTATAAGTCATGTCCTATCTTTTCCTTTTTATGGACCGAGCTCCCATACTTTGTATAGGAGCACGGGCTGAAAATGTGGTTGGCTGCCTGCAGCCGACCCTGCCTGCAATTACAGGCACAGCCGTGTGAATGAGGTCTTAATATGTGTCCACATACACCAGTAACTTCTAACATGTTAAGCTCTGTGGTGAACGTCCAGCCTATAGACTGGGAAAATCTCCAGAGATATAAAACACGTACGTGGCGTGGACAGGGTCTTGAGACAAACTGTCATCAAAGTCTGACATTGATGACCCAGCATGGGCCCCATATATTCACTGGGCACGTATAGGATCGTGGCAGAAAGCTCCCTGGTCAATTATTATTTATTCCCAATATATTCCCATTATTATTATTTTAAAAGTCAAATATGAAACGACTGTCCCCTAATAAGCATCTTGGAGGGGAGATAAGCGGCCACTAAACACTGACCAGAGCCGCAAATGTGACCAGAGCCGCAAATGTGACCAGAGCCGCAAATGTGAACAGAACCGCAAATGTGACCAGAGCCGCAAATGTGACCAGAGCCGCAAATGTGGCCAGAGCCGCAAATGTGAACAGAGCCGCAAATGTGACCAGAGCCGCAAATGTGACCAGAGCCGCAAATGTGACCAGAGCCGCAAATGTGACCAGAGCCGCAAATGTGAACAGAACCGCAAATGTGACCAGAGCCGCAAATGTGACCAGAGCCGCAAATGTGGCCAGAGCCGCAAATGTGAACAGAGCCGCAAATGTGAACAGAACCGCAAATGTGGCCAGAGCCGCAAATGTGAACAGAGCCGCAAATGTGACCAGAGCCGCAAATGTGAACAGAGCCTTAGTCACAGAGATATTAGGCACTCCGCTCATAATAATCATATAATAACGTAATCCCACAGAATATTAGGACTGGTGCAGGTCTTCAGAATTGCAGAATTTGTGCCCCCCACATCAGAATTCATGGGGGACATCTGGTGGCCTCCATTATAACCCTGGTCCATGTGATCTCGCAGTATTTGTAGCCTCTGTAATATTAAGTACGGACTGTTGAACCTGCGCCTCGTATTTTAACACATTTCCAGGGTAAGAGCGAGAAAGACGTTCGGAACATAACGAGTGAGAGGATTTTACAGCAGATTACTGATGTCCACAAATGTCCTGCCTTCTCTTTATTTCCCCTCTAATGTCTTTGCTCACAAAGTGTCAGCTGTGAGTAAAAATGTTCTGGATCAGCAGGACGAGGCGTTGTGTGTGTGATCTAGGGGGCGCTCAACACAAAGAATCAGAGGACATTTAAAGGGCCAGTACATGAGGAATGAAGTAAATCATCATTTTTATAAAAACAATGCAAAAAGCACATGATTGGCCCCCAATATACAATAAAAAGAGGGGAAGCAGGATAAGAATGGATAATCTGAGCTGGTCCCGCACTTCCCATGGGCCCCATACCAGCTGAGGACCTGGGGTGATGAAGAAAGGTGCAAAGTGTAAGGTCCTTATACCTGCAATGTGGAGATATAGATAAAGCTGCATAAACCAGTCCCAGCCACTGGGGGCAGCAATGTTTAAAGGACATCAGCATGGAGTGGAAAGGTATAGATGGGATTGTACGTGATTCACTGGCTCTGGTTGTACGATACAGTTATGGGGGACGTCCAGTTTATATAACACAATCATAAAAAACCCATTTAAGGCATTGTGATTTATTAGAGGGGAGTCCCTCATTCAGGCTGTAAGCAGGGTAAACCAAACATAACATGCGAGGGAAGCTTTCTTATTGACTAATATAGAAATAAAGACCAGGACACCAAATTTAGTCTTTTGCTGGAGGGTGATCGGCCACAGATTTTATTTTAACCTTTTAAACCAGAACCGCTTAGCGGTGAAACCCTTATACATTTTTCCACAGCTATCAGGCGTTATGCCAACTGCCAGACTGCCAAGTCCACCCTCTTAGCTCCTACTCATACCACCAAAGTCTCAAAGACCGCCATGAAGGAGCCCATGTATGCCTACACAGGGTTCCGACCCCCACCCAGCAGAAAGAGTGCCTGTTCAACTCCGTCCTGTAGGCTGGATAGAAAAATATCTACCCCAATATCATTGAGGTGAACCCCATTGTTCCTCATCAGTTTGCTATTGTCGCCTTCCAGTTGGCGATGTCGGACAACCACCCCAAAACGGGATCTAACGAACCTGGAGATACGATTATTAACTGTGCGCCAATCTCTTTCCACTGCATCCGCATCACGTGCACCCGGCCATACCACACGGGGGACAATCTCTGACCAGACGAGTATCATTTCGGGGAAAAAGAAGGAGAAGCGCTCCATATCAGAGTGCATTAACGTCATCAATTCAACCATTCTGTTTTCAATAGTTTTTTATTAAACAGTTTTGTAAAATAATAATATAGTAATAACACAGACTCGCAGAGTCTCAGCTTTTGCATTTCAGTAATACAATTAAACAAAGTATTAGACCAACATGGCCTCCAATAAATCTCACATTATATATCTGTCATGATGTCAACACTCCTGCCAAATATATAGTATATAAATGTATTCATTGCTAACATAGGTAACTATCCTTGACATCACATTACTTTATAGCAGGGGTCAGGAACCTTTTTGGCTAAGAGAGCCGTAAACGCCACATATTTTGAAATATAATTCCGCGAGAGCCGTACAATATGTTTAAAGGGCCATTGACAGATCAATCGCTCCAATGTTCACTTAGTACAGCAAGGAATGCTCCTCCCTGCTGTATAAAGCCACAACTGGACTGAAACAATGGTAATTAGCAGTAAAAAAATTAAATAAATAACTTACATTGTGAGCTTGCGATGCATGACATCAGTCCAGCAGTCTGGCTTCTTCTTTTTCCTGCGCATGACTGGAAGCTGGCATTCTTCCCACCTGATGTTGAGAGAATACCAGCTTTGAGGCATTCGCAGAAGAAAGAAGCTGGAATGTTGGACATGTCACACAACGCATTGTCAGTTATGTCAATTATCTATTTTATTATTTTACAGCGAATTATTGTTTAGTTCCAGCGGTGGCTTAGTGCAGCAGAGAGGAACACTCCTTTGTGTACTAAGTGACCGCTGGAGCAATTGTATCTGTCAGTGGCCCTTTTAAAAGTGTTGGTCTTACAGAAAATGAACAAAAAAGAGAGGCTCAGACCCATAGGGAACTAAAGCATTTACTACTTAAAGTGGTACATACAAGCAGGCACACCCAGCGTAATAAATAATTGAACTTTATTAAATAGTCTCACTGTACATAAAGTGCACACATTGACTTGTATTTAATTTTAAAGAACAACAAATCTCCGAACTCTTTTTTTTATAACATAATAACGTTTTAATGCTGTTGCTAACCAACGATGAATAGAATACTTCCTACCATTAATGTGACTTCTGGTGCTGCATGGATTTGCTGATGGCTTTGTAATATGGTTCATACGTGGTGAGGTTTAGCTTCATGCAGGCGTTGAGACTTCCATCCGTTAAACGTGAACCTCCAGAGCTGTAAAGAAGCGCTCAGAACAGATTTTTGCCCTGATAGTAGTCCTTTAAATCAGTTTCTTATGCCCACAAGAGATTAATTTAAAGCCCCCAAGAGTGTAATATGGGTGGCAGATGTTTTTTAAGGCCATATTTTTATTTTTTTTGGGGGGGGCTATATAATGGATTATGTGGGATTATTTTCAGGGTGAAGTGGGAAGGGGGGGTTGGTGGGACACACTGTATTACACAGCCCCTTTATTGATGCAGCTCACTGCTGCTGACCATGAGGCTGTGTAACAATTTCCATGTTATAATGTTCACCTTCAAAGCAGCAGCACAGCCAGGGGTTTCTGGAACGTCCAAGGGAAACACAAGGGAGGAGGCAGATGCCGCTTCACTAGGGGACGCAGGTACGTGCTTGCAGACGGCGCGGCTATGCAGGGAGTTATGGGAAATGTAGTCCATGCTCCCTGCCGCTCACCACTGCCGCCAATGCTTATCAGGCCATCAAAGAACTAGGGATGTCACGATACCAAAATTTGGACTTCGATACCGATACTTCGTTTAGTATTGCGATTTCGATACCAATTTCGATACTTTTGCCAACAGTAATAAAAAAAAAAATCTTCCGTTTTCTGATGTGAGGTGCGACGTGTGATGAATTTTGAACGCGCCTCACATTAATAGTAATTAATCCCATCATGTTTCTCAGTCATAATGGGTTAATGTGTAAGGTACATGATGGGGTTAATTACTATTAATGTGAGGCACGTGTAGGTGAAATTCATTGCACCTCGCGCCTCACATTAATAAGTGATAGAGAGCAGTGTTTATTTTATTTTTTTACAGCGCACACATCATAAATGATGCAAAAAAATTATTGTGTGCGCCATTACTGAATGTGTATATTTTATGTATTGAGACTTATTTTAATGTTTATTGTAAAAAAGGTGTATGTGTATTTTTTTAAATTGATACTTTGTTTTTACTTTATTTTTAAACTTTAATGTACTGACATATATCAGATATGTGCCAGTACATTAGCCTGTGGACGGATAATACACAGGCAGTTGTTAGGACATACTTGGGTATGTCCTAACAACATGAAATATGGTAAGACAGCCCTGGGGTCCGTCAATAGACCCTGGGCTGTCTGCCCATATATGGTATGGCCCTCGATCGCGTCACAGGAATTCCCTGTGACGCGATCCAGGGGCATCCCCCCTGCTCATTTTCTCCTGAATGCTGCAGTCAGCTGTGATCGCAGCATTCATGGGAATAACGGCGGAGATGAGAGGTTTCTCTGATCTCCGCCGTTATAGAGCGGGGCTGCGGCTGTGTAATACAGCCATTGCCCCGCTCCTGACAGGAAGTGCACGCGCGGTCAGCATAAGGAGGTGCGGCCGGCGCTGCACTAATGAGCGGCGGTTCAGGCACTGGGGACAGAACATGGGGGTGTTTTGTAGCGCGCCCGCCATGTTCTGTCTCCAGTGCCGCCGCTCATTAGTGCAGCGCCGGCCGCATCGCATCATCCTGACCCCGCGAACTTATCATGACTCAGGAGCGGGGCTGTGGCTGAATTACACAGCCGCAGCCGCGCTCCCATACATTCATGTATTACTATACTGAGCTGTGCGGCTGCGCAGCCAAGTATCGAAATACAGGAAATAGCGGTATCGAACCGTTTAGGGATGCACAGTATCGAAACAGTATCGAAGTTTCGATGCACCGTGCATCCCTACAAAGAACTACCAATATCAGCGTGCACCGCGGCCTGATGGAGCGCGGTGCATGCATCCTTCCCATAGACAGGTAGGAGCCCTGTCTGCGAGCCAGATACGCCCATCAAAAGAGCCATATCTGGCTCGCGAGCCATAGGTTCCCGACCCCTGCTTTATAGGGTACCTTAACGTGGCCTCTATGGGAGAAAGAAAAGAGAGAGAAAAAAAAACAAACACAATAACCAAAAGAAGGAGAGGGAGGGGGGAAAGGAAAGGTGTAGGGTAGAAGGGTTTCGTAACCATCTCTATGTATTCACGAAAGTGTGCGATTCCTCCATGGGTCCCAAATGGCATCAAATTTGTCTAATGTACCAGCCAGCAGATGTGTTAGGCGGTCATTAACCATTATCCATGAGATCTTAGCGATCAACATCTCCATTTACAACGTAGGTGCTCGCCAGGCCCTAGCAATAGTTATTTTAGCTGCCAGGAACACATATCGGAGAAATTTACGTGCGGGGGCCCGAACCTCCGGAATAGGACCGCATAGCAGTGCCGTAATCACATCCTTGGGGGGTTTGACTTGGATCACTGTGTCAATAAGCTGGTATACCTGGTTCCAAAAGGTGGCAACCATTGGGCACTCCCATAGAATATGCATTAGCGTGCCCTCCGCGCCACAATGCCTAAAGCAGTCAATATCCACCGATGGATTAAATCGAGCTATACGAGTGGGGACCATATACCATCTCATTAATACCTTATAACCCGCTTCCACCAAGGATGTATTGATAGATAGTTTCGAGGTCATACATGCCATCTCCCGCCACTGCTCCAATTCCACCCCCGTACCTAAATCGTGTTCCCATCGAGTCATGTAAGGGAGTTTACCTTCCGGAGTAACCAGATCAGAATATATCGTGGATATTTTACGTCGTAGGCCAGAAAGCCAGCACAGCCGTTCAAAAGTGGTCAGTGTACTGATGTCCCCCTGCCTGGATTTCCAGTCCAACAAGAAATGGTGTATCTGGATGTATCTAAAATGCTCCGATGGGGGCATCGAGTGTGAGTCCTTAAAGTAATCCAAAGTTCTAATGTCCCCCCCTATAAAGAAGTCCTTGATCCTGTAAAACCCCTTATTGAGCCACCACCGGAATTCCATTCTACGCAGACCCGGAGGAAAGGCAGAATTACCCGTTATAGTCATAAGCGGATTATGGGGTGATTTAATATGAAATCTCTTTCTAAGCGAGTCCCACAGCTGTAACATCTGAGAAAGCACAGGGGAGAGAACGGGAGGTCTGTCCGAGGACTCCATCCACAGTAGCGTTTCCAGCGGGAAACGGGTACATGCGGTCGTTTCAATTTGCGTCCACTGGGGGCAGTATGGTCTCGCATACATATCTGTAAACTGCGCCAGACGTGCTGCATGGTAGTAATGTTGGATATTGGGAACCCCCAGACCCCCCACAGTTTTAGGGGTAAATAATGTTTGTCTCTGTATTCTCGGTCTTTTAGAACCCCAAATAAACGACATAATGAGCCCTTGGATTTGTCTAAGCGCCTTCTGAGGGACCACGATAGGGAGCGTGCGAAAATAATAGAGCAATCTGGGCAAAATCGTCATTTTGATGGAGGCAATGCGACCAAACCATGAGAGATTAAGAGGGGACCATCTAGTGAGATCTGTAGCTATTTGTTGAAAAAGTGGAGGGAAGTTGTCCTTGTAGAGGGACTCTATGGTGGGCGTCAATTTGATACCAAAATACGTCAATCTACGTGCATCCCAATGAAAATCAAAGTTAAGTTTTAGGAGCTTCACTACCCCAATTGGCAATGTAAGATTCATTGCCACCGACTTGGAGTGGTTGACCTTAAGCCCAGACAGCTTGCCAAACTGATCAAGAATATGAAAGAGATTCGGCAAGGATGTGAGAGGTGTCGATATGAAAAGCAGAATGTCATCCGCAAACAATGCACATTTATGTTCTACTCCTCCCACCTTCACCCCCCTAATGTCGGGAGAATTTCGTATGAGATTGGCCAGCGGCTCAATAGCCAGCGCAAACAGGGAAGGCGATAGCAGGCACCACTGTCGCGTTCCTCTGCATATTGGAAAGGCTCCCGACATAAATCCCCTAGAATTTATTTTTGCTGTAGGGAGACAGTATAAGATCTTAAGAATAGACAAAAAGCCGGAACCAAAGCCCATTCTTTCAAGGACATAAAACAAATATTCCCAGGATAGCGAGTCAAAGGCTTTCTGAAGGTCATGGCTTAATAACATACTTTGATGTCCGAAAGTACCATCCCACCCCGAGCGAACTGCTGAGATAATATCCACAGCCCGTCTCGTCTGGTCCTCCGCCTGGCGGAGGGGTATAAATCCCGCCTGGTCCTTATGTATATATGTGGCGAGGAAGGAATTCAATCTAACCGCCAGAATTTTTGTCATAATCTTAAGATCCACATCGAGAAGGGATATCGGGCGGTAATTGGCCTGATCTGTATGATCCTTATGAGGTTTGGGAATGAGATGTATGTAAGCTAAATTCGAAAAAGGAGGCAAATTATTACCCTCCCGATAAGCATTGAACAGTTCAACCATGTGCGGGGCCAAGACCTCCCTAAAGTGTTTGTAATAACCTGAGGAAAACCCATCTGGCCCCGGGGCTTTGTGAGCCTTCAGATTTTTAATAACATCCAATACCTCTTCCAAGCTAAATTCAGCATCCAGCGTTTCTCTATCCCCTTGGGAAAGTTTAGTATGGAATGTTGTTTCCAGCAAGACCTTAGCCTTATTTTTATCAAACTGAGGTGGTGCTGAGTACAAAGCTGAATAAAAATCCTGAAAGGCCTTTAAAACTTTTGTGGGGTTCTGTGATAGAGATCCATCCGCCAAGCGCAATTTCGGAGGTGTTGAGGTGGTAAATCGGGGCGTGAGGCGTCTGGAGAGTAATGTTCCCGGTTTATCCCCTTGTGAAAAAAACTTATGTTGTGACCATCGCAGGCTTTTTTCCGCCCAGCTTGTCAGACATAAATTTAATTCAGTTCTAGCTTCCGCTAATTTTGCTTTAATATCTGCTGAAGGGTCTGTTTTAAATTGCTTGGACAGATCCGCAAACTTCCTCTCCTTTAACGCCAGTACCTCTTTTGACCGTTTCTTATTACGCGAGGCTATCTGAATGAATTTTCCCCTAATCACTGCTTTGTGAGCCGCCCAATTGGACATAATTGAGGTGTCTGGTGCCTTATTAAGTAGGAAATATGTGTCCAATTCCCTTTGGATTTCTTTAACTATCTCCTGATCCGATAGTAGTGACTCATTCAATCTCCAAGAGGAGATAGGCGGTCTCCCACATAAATCTGACAGCCGAACCACAATCGGGTCATGATCAGACCAGGGTGTAGCCAAAATCCTAGCATCCGTGACCTTAGGGAGTAAGCTAGTTGACAGCATAACATGATCAATACGGGTGTGAATATTATGGGCTGAGGAGAAATAAGTATAATCCCTTGGGATTTATCCATGGACGCGTCCAAGGCGATATTAGAATCCCCACCCATAATTATCGGGCCCTCTATCGATGAGTGGAGCTTGCGCCACATGCCTTGGAAGAACGCCGGTTGATTGGAGTTCGGGGCATAGTAGTTAATAAAGGTTATTGGAGATTCGTGTAACAGACCCGAGACCAGGATGTACCTGCCATCCGGGTCAGAGATCGTTTTGTGAGATGTAAACGGGACCGACCGAGACAGCCATATTCCCACTCCCCTGTGCTTAGTAGAGGCACTAGCCAAAAAATTTTGTGAGTAGTGTCTATGAAAGTACGATGGAGCAGAGGAGGTAGAGAAATGTGTTTCCTGTAGAAATAGTATATCCACATGAGAGGATTTATAGTACAAGAAAGCTTTTCGACGCTTGATCGGGGAATTAAGGCCCTGCACATTATGTGTGAGTAAACTATAGGTCTTAGCCGATTCCAGGACCGCCATCATAGAGCAGGAGGTAGAACCATGTGCTGATTGGGATCCAGCCATAGAGACAAAGGTCAAAAATAGGAAAGAAGGGAAAGGGAAGGGAGTAAGAGACAGAACACAAATAGGACAGACACAAAGTATCAATAGTACCGAACATAGTCTACCGACTAGGCAGTCAAGAAAAGACTGCGAAAAGGGGGCAGCAGACCGTCGTGAAGGCACAGCATTTCCGTAAATATATACCCAGACATTCAACCCCTTAACCTATATCATCCCTGAGCGTAATAGGCATTCACATGTTAAATATAAGGTAAAGCAAACTTCACATTTTTAAACGATCATATCTGTAACCGGGATACCAACTCACTGCGACCTTGACACATCAAGAACCTTCCTCGCCTTGTTCGGGCCAGCTTATAAACATACTTTCATTACTATAAGTGGGAATCAAAAAAATCCCCTCAACTACCCCAACGTATGGAGCCCCGGCTCCCAGTCCGCTGAGAACTGCAACTGGCGGTATCAGGCTGAAACTCAACATCAGTGTTGTTTGAAGACATCTCCGGCCGATATGAAGAATAAAGAAAAAGAAAAAGAAAATAACTGCTTCTATATTCGACCTCCTATCCGTCATGGAGGATTCGATTGTTGCTGACGAGAGTCCACCCTCTGTTCCCGAGGTGCCTCTGGACGGCCTCCTTGGGTGCGCCATATTGGTGACAACGGGGGATCCTGTATAGGGAGTCGGGGGGAGCTGGACTTATCCTGGGATGGTAGAATATGTAAGTCCCTCAGCAGATCCTCTCCTTCCTGTAGCGTAGAGAAGCCATATTGCCTGTTATTGCGCATGAAAAGGAGACGAAATGGGAATGCCCACCGGTATGGGATAGCATGGTGTTTGAGGGTCTGCAGGATAGGACGAAGCATCCGCCTTTTTTGAATGGTTTGGGGAGCCAGATCAGCAAATATCTGCACCACTGTATTACAAATGGTGATCGCCGGAAGCTTCCTAGCTCTTTCCATCACTTTCTCCTTAATCGAATAATAGTGGAGTTTCACTATAATATCTCTGGGAAGTCCATCCCTCCTCATGGCCGTCAATGCTCTATGGGCCCGGTCCATTTCCATATGTGATTCCGATATATCAGGTATCAAGGTAGTGAGTAGCATACGAAGCACCGCCGGTACCTCCGTCTGAGATTCCGGGACCCCTCTGATCCTGAAATTATAGCGTCGGGATCTGTTTTCCAGGTCCTCAATTCTGGTGTTCGCCTCCTCCAATTGCTCCTGCAGGTCCTCCATAAATCTGGTATTCTGGTTAACTCTTGCCGTTATGGAGGTCATTTTGGTTTCAATAGCCTGCATATGAGCCCCCACTTTATGTAAATCTTGGTGTACAGCGGCGATCTTGGAGCTTATTTCCCCCATCTGAGCTTGCATAGCTCTCGATATGCAGGAAAAGATGGCGTCCTCTGTCAATCCGGAAGTAATGGCCGGAGGCATGGGCGAGTGCTGTGGCACGTGAACGGGCGCTGGCTGCGGCAGTCCCAGGTCTGGGATCGGGCCCTCTGCTTGTAAATCCTCCTGTGCCTGCGATGGTGATGCACTGCCATGCTCCCGCAGGAGCACAGGATAGTCCTGTGATAACACCGATGTGCTGGGCTGTATCTGTGTCTCCTGCTGCTGCTGCAGCAGGCCTTGCTCCGCCATGTTCGGCGCCGCCATCAGCATGTCTGCCACGGACCTCTGAGCCTGGGTTTGCTTACCCCGTCTGCCGCTCCCTCTGGCCATAGGTGGATGCCCGGGCCTCTAAGGTACTTCTCCTTTCTTTTATGGGTCTCGATGTCTGCTGTTAGCGATATATATGCTGGGATGCCTTCACGAGGTGCGGAGCCTGGTTAGAACGCGTCCACCATGTTCAGCTGCGCGCATGCGCCCCCCCAATTCAACCATTCTAAGGAAACAGAGAGACATCAGTTGAGGTCCACCAACTCCCATAAATGATTACGTCATGAGATGCGGACCCTCTCCGTATTGGGCAGCAAAGCCTGGAATTCCTGCCAGCGAAAACGTGAGGGAGAATCAGCAACAACATTATTAAGACCAGGAACATGTTTTGATCTAATATAAATGTTATGTTGTAGACAGCGCAAAACTAAATCACGTAATAAAGATATAACAGATAGTGAAGAACAAGACAGACTGTTAATACCGGCAACCACACTGGCGTTGTCGGACCAGAAAGAAATATGTCGATTTTTGAACAGTGGTCCCCAGATTTCGACTGCCACAATGATTGGAAAAAGTTCCAGCAAAGTAAGATTCCGGCAAAGGCCAGCGGCATGCCACGCTGCAGGCCAGGATGATACACCAAGCCGGGCAAACAACTGCTCCAAAACCGCAGGAGCCCGATGTATCTGTGTATAATGATAATTCTGCATTGTTGCCTTCTCCTGACCTGAAACATGTATGTTTGGAAAGATATACTTGGAAAGTATATAGTATATATACTTGGATATAAAGATATAGTTGGAAAGAAAACTACCCCATATGGTAAGGTCCGCTTTTAAGGGTTTGATGAGACGAATCCGATGCCCAGCTAATTTAACTCCTCGAGTAGCCAATGATAAGCGGTGGGACAAAATCCTTCCCATTGGAATGACACGGCAAGCAAAAACCAAAAGACCCAGTAGTGACTTTTACTACTCCACAAAAACCTTCAATCAAGCTAAAAGGTTTCTTAATCTTTCTTCAGGTAACCTGAAAACCATTTCTATGGTGTCAATTTCAATGCCGAGGAAGGACAACCTTGTTATTGGACCTTCGGTTTCTTCTGCAGAAAGAGTGACGCCAAAACGAGATATGAAGAATTGAAATGTTTTTAGCATGTGATGGCCGGTATCCTCATCTGCTGGGGCGACAAATAAGAAATCGTCTGAATAATGAATTGCTGACCGTGAACCAGTCTCATATCTTACCACCCATTACAGAAATGAGCTAAACATCTCGAAATAGTGACATGATATGGAACAGCCCATGGGCATGCAAGTATCAAAATACTTGCGGACGGCCACTGACCCTTGAGGAAAGGGAGCTGATGAGCCAGAGGCCATTAATGGAAAGGGGTGTGTTTTTTGGGTCATCATAAGACGCAACCATACGTCAGTGGATTTAACATCCCAACCAATATTTGGTTATAACGCTAGACGACGTCTGAATTCTCCGTCGTAGCGCCACCATGTGGAACCGCCATTTGACTTATAAGCACTATAAATGCTATCCATGTAAATGAAAAGTTCCGAACAGCGTTCAGGGTGGTGCTGACCCATGACACAACCCATAACGGAAAAGGCCTGTATCCAATTATTCATGGTTTTGGCTACCCTGGGTTTTCGATCCTATGGTTTGCTATCAAGAACCCTTCTTTCCTTATCAATGGTGTGTTGGTCCACTGATACCGGGGACCATATAGTAACCCCTTAAGGACAAGGCCTGTTTTCGCCTTATGGACCAGGCCATTTTTTTCAAAACTGACATGTGTGACTTGATGTGGTAATAACTTCGGAATGCTTTCACCTATCCAAGCGATTCTGAGAATGTTTTCTCGCGACACATTGGACTTTAAATTAGTGGTAAAATTTGGTCGATACATTCCGTGTTTATTTGTAAAAAACACCAAAATTTAGAGAAAATGTGTAAAAATTAGCATTTTTCTAAATTTAAATGTATCTGCTTGTAAGACAGATAGCAACACCACACAAAATAGTTACTAGTTAACTTCCCCCATATGTCTACATTAGATTGGCATCGTATTTTGAACATCCTTTTATTTTTCTAGGACGTTACAAGGCTTAGAACTTTAGCAGCAATTCCTCACAATTTCAAGAAAATTTCAAAAGGCTATTTTTTTAGGGACCAGTTCAGTTCTAAAGTGACTTTGAGGTGCCCATATATCAGAAAACCCCATAAAACTCCCCATTTTCAAAACCTAAACCCTCAAAGTATTAAAAAT
Organism: Rhinoderma darwinii; assembly: GCF_050947455.1. Classification (NCBI taxonomy): domain Eukaryota; kingdom Metazoa; phylum Chordata; class Amphibia; order Anura; family Rhinodermatidae; genus Rhinoderma; species Rhinoderma darwinii. The sequence continues at coordinate 52,358 of NW_027464539.1, forward strand.
AGCTTTTAGAAAGTTTCTAAACCCTTTAGGGGCTTCACAGGAATTACAGCAAAGTGGAGGTGAAATTTACAAATGTATTTTTTTTTGCAGAAAATCAGTTTGAATCCATATTTTTCTGTAACACAGAAAGTTTTACCAGAGAAACGCAACTGAATATTTATTGCCCAGATTCTGAAGTTGTTGGACTGAAGCACAGGCCTCAGAAGCAAAGGAGCACTTAGTGGATTTTGGGGCCCTCTTTTTCTTAGAATATATTTTAGGCACCATGTCAGGTTTAAAGAGGTCTTGTGGGGCCAAAACAGTATAAAACCCCCCAAAAGTGACCCCATTTTGTAAAATACAGAAGGGAAAGAGCGCCATTTGACTTTTGGAGCTCAAATTTAGCTGAAATGTTTTGCGGAGGCCATGTCGCATTTGCAAAGCCCCTGAGGGGACAAAACAGTGGAAACCCCCAAAAGTGACCCCATTTAGGAAACTACACCCCTCAAGGAACTTATCTAAGGGTATAGTTAGCATTTTGACCCCACAGTTTTTTTGCAGAAATTTTTGGAAGTAGGCTGTGAAAATGAAAATCGACATTTTTTCCTATAAAATTTAGCTAAACCTACATTTTTTTCATTTCCACAAGGACTAAAGGAGAAAAGGCACCCCAACATTTATAAAGAAAATCCTCTTGAGCACAGGAATACCCCATATGTGGTTATAAACTACTATTTGGACACACGGCAGGGATTAGAAGGGAAGGAGCTCTATTTGGCATTCAGATTTTGCTGGATTGGTTTGCAGCACCCTGTTGCATTTGCAAAGCCCCTGAGGGCCCAAAACAGTGGAAACACCCCAAAAGTGACCCAATTTAGAAAACGACACCGCTCAAGGTACTCATCGAAGGGTATAATTAGCATTTTGACTCACAGGTTTTTTGTCTGAATTTATTTGAATTAGGCCGTATTTACTGGTATTTCAATATATAATGTGGGGGCATGTGTATGATGTGAAGAGCAAATCAGTATAATAAAAGGTACATAAATAATACAATTAATAATTCATAGATGTGTGGTAAGCCTTGTAGCAATCCTTTATGCACAGACCCGTTTTTTCAAGGGAAAGGTGTCGCACTGACTATCTCCCGCTTTCCGTGCAGGATGACACACGTGTCGCCTTCTCATTTTACAGTGAGTCCTTTAGCTGTGAAACGTTTCACAGAGAACAGGCATTTAGAAAGTTTCTTAACCCTTTAGGCGTTTCACAGGAATTAAAGCAATATGGAAGGGAAATTCGCAAATTCCATTTTAATCGATTTTTTTCTGTAATACTGAAGGTTTTTACCAGAGAAACACAACTGAATATTTATTGCCCTGATTCTGCAGTTTTTAGAAATATCCCACATGTGGCCCTAGTGGGCTACGGGCCTGAAAAAAAGACCCCAGAAGCAAAGGAGCACCCAGTGGATTTTAGGGCCTTTCTTTTCTTAAATTATATTTCAGGCACCATGTCAGGTTAGAAGAGGTCTTGTGGTGCCAAAACAAAGGAAATACCACAAAAAAAAAACATTTTGGAAACTACACCCCTTGTGGAATTCATCTAGTGGGGCATTTTGACCACACAGGTATTTCATAGATTTCATTAGAATTGGGCAGTGAAAATGAAAAATTACATTATTTTCCAATAAGACGTAGTTTTAGGTCAAAATGTTTCATTTTCTCATCAAATAAAGGAGAAAAAGCCCCACAACATTTGTAAAACAACTTCTCCAGAGTACGGAAATACCCAACATGTGGTAATAAACTGCTGTATGAATACACATCAGGGCTCAGAAGGGAAGGAGCGCCATTTGGCAGTTGGAGCGCAGATTTTGCTGGAATGATTCCTGGGCGTCATGTTGCATTTACAAAGCCCCTGAGGTACCAGTAGAGTAAGAACCCCTGAAATGTGACTCCATTTGGTAAACTACACCCATTGAGGAATTTATTAGAATTGGGACGTGAAAATAAAAAAATTACAATTTGTTTTGCGAAAAGATGTAGTTCTAGCCCAAAATTTAGCATTTTCATAAGGACTAGAGGAGAAAAGCACCTCAACGTTTGTAAAGCATTCTCTCCAGGGTAAGGCTATGGCTCTAAAGGGAGGGAGCGCCATTTAGTATTTGGAGTGGAGATTTTACAAGATTCGTTTTTTGACACCATGTTGCATTGAGCTATAGTATCAGTACAGTGGAAACCCCGAAAACGTACCCCATTTTGGAAAATAGATCCCTCAAGGAATTCATCTAGAAGGTAGTGAGCATTTTGACGCCACAAGTGTTTTGCAAAAATTAGTACACAATAGATGTTGCAGATTGAATATTGCCCTTTTCCACAGATATGCCACTTCAGTGCCCAATGTGTTGTGCCCAGCTTGTTCCATCGTAGACTCACACCCCATAAATAATTAAGCAGGTTCTCCAGAATACAGTAATACCCCATATGTGGTCATAAATTGCCGTTTGGGCACACTGCCAGGCTCAGTTGGACCACTATTTGGCTTTTGAAGCGCAGATTTTGCTTGGTTTTACTGTTATTTCAATTTATAATGTGGGGACATATGTAAGCTGGGCGGAGTACATCAGGGTATATGTAAGCTGTGCGGAGTACATCAGGGTATATGTAAACTGGGCGGAGTACATCAGTGTATATGTAAACTGGGCGGAGTACATCAGGGTATATGTAAGCTGGGTGGAGTACATCAGGGTATATGTAAGCTGGGCGGAGTACACCAGGGTATATGTAAGCTGTGCGGAGTACATCAGGGTATATGTAAGCTGGGCGGAGTACATCAGGGTATATGTAATCTGTGCGGAGTACATCAGGGTATATGTAAGCTGTGCGGAGTACATCAGGGTATATGTAAGCTGGGCGGAGTACATCAGGGTATATGTAAGCTGGGCGGACTACATCAGGGTATATGTAAGCTGGGCGGAGTACATCAGGGTATATGTAAGCTGGGCGGAGTACATCAGGGTATATAAAAGCTGGGCGGAGTGCATGAGGGTATCTGTAAGCTGTGAGGAGTACACGAGGTTATATGTAAGCTGTGAGGAGTACATCAGGGTATATAAAAGCTGGGCGGAGTGCATGAGGGTATCTGTAAGCTGTGAGGAGTACACGAGGTTATATGTAAGCTGTGAGGAGTACATCAGGGTATATAAAAGCTGGGCGGAGTGCATGAGGGTATATGTAAGCTGGGCGGAGTACATCAGGGTATATGAAATCTGGGCGGAGTACATTAGGGTATATGAAATCTGGGCGGAGTACATCAGGGTATATGTAAACTGGGTGGAGTACATCAGGGTATATGTAATCTGGGCGGAATACATCAGGGTATATGTAAACTGGGCGGAGTACGTCAGGGTATATGTAAACTGGGTGGAGTACATCAGGGTGTATGTAAACTGGGTGGAGTACATCAGGGTGTATGTAAACTGGGTGGAGTACATCAGGGTGTATGTAAACTCGGTGGAGTACATCAGGGTGTATGTAAACTGGGTGGAGTACATCAGGGTGTATGTAAACTGGGTGGAGTACATCAGGGTATATGTAATCTGTGCGGAGTACATCAGGGTATATGTAAGCTGGGCAGTACATCAGGATATATGTAAGCTGGGTGGAGTACATCAGGGTATATGTAAGCTGGGCAGTACATCAGGATATATGTAAGCTGGGTGGAGTACATCAGGGTATATGTAAACTGGGCAGTACATCAGGGTATATGTAAGCTGGGTGGAGTACATCAGGGTATATGTAAGCTTGGTGGAGTACATCAGGGTATATGTAAGCTGGGCGGAGTACATCAGGGTATATGTAAACTGGGCGGAGTACATCAGGGTATATGTAAGCTTGGTGGAGTACATCAGGGTATATGTAAGCTGGGCGGAGTACATCAGGGTATATGTAAGCTGGGCGGAGTACATCAGGGTATATGTAAGCTGTGTGGAGTACATCAGGGTATATGTAAGCTGGGTGGAGTACATCAGGGTAAATGTAAGCTTGGCGGAGTACATCAGGGTATATGTAAACTAGGTGGAGTACATCAGGGTATATGTATTCTGGGCGGAGAACATCAGGGTATATGCAAGCTGTGCGGAGTACATCAGGGTATATGTAAGCTGTGCGGAGTACATCAGGGTATATGTAAGCTGGGTGGAGTACATCAGGGTATATGTAAGCTGGGTGGAGTACATCAGGGTATATGTAAGCTGGGTGGAGTACATCAGGGTATATGTATTCTGGGCGGAGTACATCAGGGTATATGTAAGCTGTGCGGAGTACATCAGGGTATAATAGGATGATGTAATAATGGGGTGAATATCCATGGATTGGTGGGGTCGCTTCATGCACAGGCCGAGATTATTGGGGATTATACAGAATATCTGCGCTCCAGTATCGCCTTATATGTGACTTCTTCATTAGTCCTATAAGCCGCACAAGGCCCTAAAGTTTCCTCATCTCCGCTGCATCTACGGGGTCACCTGTGGGGTCCAGTAAATGATGATGTGGGGTATTTAGTGAAAAACGACTGGACCTAAAATATGAGTCTGGGCCGTCATTCAGCGTGATTGCGTTCTGAGAGTCATAACGTGTTATTTTCCGGTGACGGCGCTGTGCGAGGGATCGGTTGTTGGGGAACGAGCTGTCATTTTTATTGGTTCCATTTTGGGGTAAATGCGCTTTTTTTATCGCTATTTATTATATTATTTGGGAGATGAGGAAACCAAAAAACAGCAATTCTAGCGCGGTTTAGTAAGCCCAGCGTAATGTAGGCGCAGCCGTAATGAAGCAAGCGCATGACTAGGTGTTTGGGAGTTCTAGGCTATTATGTTCTAGGTATTATGTTTTAGGCTATATTTATAGGGATTGGAGGGTTATGTGAAAGGGGCATGGGGCAAAATGTATCTATATGTGGTGGGTGGAGAATAAAGTATATAAGTCCATGCGGGGAAGAGGCAGCCCTCTTTCCCGCTGGACAACAGGAGAAAGTTTTGTCCTGTTATTATATTTAAAAGAAAAATATACATATTAATATTTTCTACTTACCTGATGGAAGCGGCGATGGAGTCAACGATGGCCAGGATCCGGGATGCAGCGATGCAGCACGGCGTGGGATGGCTGGATGCGCTGATTGCCGGGGCTCTCCCTCCGGTTCCAGCGGCTGGAGAGGAGAGTGAGGGACGCAGCAGCGGGCGTTCCAGGCCTCAGGAGAGGCCTTCTTCTGCGGATGCACCTCGGTCTGGTCGGCGCCGAGGGAGCCCCTCCAGGGACCCTCCTCCTCCTGCTGGTCCGGAGCTGCACCCTGGCGACGGTCCGCGGAGGTCTGGGAGGAATCCCATCAGGCGGGCTAGATCGGAGGTGACAGGAGGGGGGGGGCCGCGGCGGCCATCTTCCTCCCTCCTGTCTCAAACAACGACGCCGGAAGTGGAGGCGGGACCGGATGCGCGCGCAAGACCGGATGCGCGCACAAGGCCGGATGTGCGTGCGGGACCGGATGCGCGCGCATCACAGGAAGTGACGGCTTTCTCCGGCGCCGATGCTCCAGGTGCCGGAGGAGCTCTACATACAGACGTCCGGACTACAAGACCGACACGAAGGAAGAGGCGAGCGGCCTCTGGATGGGGAGTGAGATCGCCTCCTGCAGGAGCAGGGAGGCGTGTGACAGCAACAGCGACCGGAAGGACCCGGGCAGCTTCGGTGAGTGACGCCGGGCCCCATCCGGACGAGGGGGGGCAGCGGTCTGCAAGACAAGCCGCGACAAGACGTTTTGTGTTTGACAGCCCTGCAGAAGGACTGGATCGGCAGGGCTGTCAGGCTGAAGTCGCGCCACCAGCGGGTGGCAGGATCGTGGCTGGATATGTCGCGTCACCAGCGGGTGGCAGGATCATGGACGGGCCGCGTTCCGCTGGGCCTAGAGCTTCCTCAACAAGAAGTGCGCGGAGTTACGGGGAGCGTGGGGTGCAGGAGCACCACTCCCCAGGATCGTCACGACCGACGCCTGGATTATCTGGAGTGATGGACGCGTCCGCTGGGAGGTCACCTCAGGGACGTACGGGTGAGTCTACCACGGATGTGGTGCCGGGGATGTGTGGGGGGGATGTGGGGGGGATGTTGTCAATGTCACAGATGCAATTGTTGTTTAGAGGGATGCAGGAATATTTTATGAGAACTGTGCCAGGCGTAGAGCAGTCGCCAGCGAGGGTATGGGGCGCTGCTAGTGAGGCGTCTGCTAGTGCGGCAGGGAGTGGAGTTGTTAACGAGGCGATTTCTGGTGCGGCTGCGGCAGGGATTGCGGGTGTTAGTGACGTAGCGCCGGTTGTGGGTGCCGTAGTAGCGGTGGAAAAAGCGGTGGATGCGGCGGATAGTACGGTTAAGAAAGTGGTGGAGGATGTGCGTTTGGCGGATGCGGCAAAAGGTGAGGTTTATGTGTGCTTTGAGGGCCCGCTGGGGGCGCATTTGAAGGTGGAAATTAGGGAAAAGATCTGGAAAGATGAATATGTTGAGATTTTTTCTTTGCTGCCGTTAGAGAAGTTTAATTTGGACCGGTGGAAACCGGATGAAAGTAAGAAGGAGGAGGAGGAGCGGCGGCGGTATCGCTTGATTCCTCGGACTTTTGCGAATTGGCTGCAGGCCTTCGCTATTTTGGCTAGCGTGGTGGGTGAGAAGGCGCCGGAGAATTGTTCGGCGTTATTTTGTTATATGGATTCGGTAGGGGAGGCGTATCGTGTATACGGTGGTAACGCTTGGTTGCGGTATGACGAACAGTTTCGTCAACGGAAGTCGGTGCGCCCGTCGTTGCGATGGGATCACAAAGATATCAGTTTATGGATGCGGCTGATGTCTGCGCCAAAACAGGGTCAGCAGCCCTTTCGGGATACGGCCGGCGGTCAGGGGTCAGCAGCGGGTCGGTCAGGATCCTCAGGAAAGGGGTGTTGCTGGCAGTATAATGAGGGGCATTGCAAGTTCGGCCCAGACTGTAGATATAAGCACGAGTGCTCCGGTTGCGGAGGCGCCCATGGTTTGTCCAGATGCTTCAAGAAGCATAAGGGCAGGCAGGGAGATGCTGAGCAGAAGAGGGGCGACGCCGGTGAGGGTGGAAAGGATGCTCCCGTTTTTAGGGGGCTATCCAAATAAGAAAGTGGCGGAGTTGTTATGGTTAGGTTTTTCAGAAGGTTTTCGGATTCCTTGTACGTCGGTTGGACGTGACGGGGTAGTCCGTAATTTGTCGTCTGCTTTGGCGCGGCCTGATCTGGTTACGGATAAGCTGCTGAAGGAGGTGGCGTTGGGCCGCATGGCGGGTCCGTTTTCCTCCCCGCCTGTTCAGAATTTGCGTGTTTCCCCGTTAGGTTTGGTTCCAAAAAAGGAGGCGAATAAATTCCGCCTTATTCATCACTTGTCTTATCCGGAAGGCGAGTCGGTGAATGACGGCATTGATCCGGCATTGTGCGCGGTTAGTTACACTAACTTTGATGCGGCGGTTGTTTGGGTTCGGAAATACGGGAAGGGCTCTCTGTTAGCGAAAACTGACATTGAGGCCGCTTTTCGTTTATTGCCGGTGCATCCGGATAGTTTTTGTTTGCTGGGATGTTATTGGCAGGAGGAGTATTTTGTAGATTGTTGCCTCCCGATGGGCTGCTCCATTTCATGCGCTTATTTTGAGATGTTTAGCACGTTTTTGGAGTGGGTGGTCCGTCGGGAGGCGCAGGTGCAATCTGCGCTGCATTATCTGGATGATTTCCTGTTTATCGGTCCGCCGGGTACCTATGTGTGTGCAGGATTGCTACACACTATGGAGAGAGTGGCAATGGGAATCATGATTGATTCAGATAACATGGAGTGTCGCTTGCCTGATGATAAGTTGCTGGAGATGAGAGGGTTGGTGGCGAGTGCGCTGCGCAGGAAGAAAATACAGTTGAGGGATTTGCAATCCTTGTTGGGGCATTTGAATTTTGCTTGTAGGATTATGCCCATGGGGCGGGTATTTTGCAGGCGATTGGCAGGTGCTACCGCAGGGGTGCATTCCCCTCATCATTTCATTAGGTTGTCGGCGGAGTTGAAAGCTGATTTGTTGGTGTGGGGGGAGTTTTTGCAGACCTATAATGGGCGGTCGGTGCTCATGTATCAGCCGGTGTCTAGTGTGGACTTGGAGCTGTATACTGATGCGTCAAGTGCTTGTGGATTTGGGGCTTATTTCCAGGGGCAGTGGTGTGCAGGAGTTTGGCCTGATACATGGCATGAATGTGGTTTTGTCCGTAACTTGGCTCTGCTGGAATTGTTCCCGATTGTGGTGGCTGCGGAGTTGTGGGGGGATTGTCTGCGGGACCGGAGAGTGCGTTTCGTATGTGACAATCTGGGTGTGGTTCAGGCTGTTAATGCGCAGACAGCTAATTCTCCGCCAGTCGTGCGACTATTGCGACATTTAGTTTTGAGAGGTTTGATGTTGAATGCGCATTTTGTGGCAGTGCATATTCCTGGGGTGCTGAATTCTGTGGCTGATTCCCTTTCTCGTCAACAGTGGGACAGGTTTCGTCTGCTGGCGCCGGGGGCGGAGTCTCATGGCCTGCCTTGTCCAGAGCATCTGTGGAAGGTGGTGTGACAATGGCGATGTCGCTTGTGGAAAGGTCGGTTAGTGCGGTCACATGGCAGAGGTACAGTGCGGTATGGCAGGTATGGGAGGCTTTGTTGGAAAATGCGCAGGCAGGTATTGCAGATCGGCAGGCGTGTTTGCTGTATTTTATAGGAAATGCGTACAGTGAAGGGGCGTCTGCAGCAACGGTTGCTCGGAGTTTGTCGGCCTTGGCTTTTTGGTTCAAGAAGAAAGGTGAGGAGGACGTGACTAAGTCCTTTCTGGTGCGGCAGGCAATGAAGGGTTTCAGGAGGGGTTCCGCGGTTAGGGATCTCAGGAAGCCGGTGTCATTTGAGCTGTTGGTAGCGATTTGTAATTTGTTGAGGGGTGTTTGTGTTTCAGGGTTTGAAGAGCGGCTATTTACACTGGCTTTTTCTTTGGCTTTCTTTGGGGCGTTCCGAATATCGGAGTTGGTGTCGGCCAGTAAGAGTGTGGCAGGGGGTTTATTGTACGCTGATGTGGATTTGGATGGCTCCTGCCTTTCTTGTTTGCTCCGTAGATCTAAGACAGATCAGGAAGGGAGAGGTTTTGTGGTGCGCTTGTATGAGTTACCTGGGTCGCGGGTGTGCCCGGTCCGCAGTTTTCGGGAGTTTGTTGCGGTGAGGCCTGAGGGCCCGGCATCCTTGTTGGTTCATGCAGACGGGCTGTCTCTGTCAAAATTCCAGTTTTCACAGGTGTTCAAAAAATGTATCCTGTTGTCCGGCAGAGGTGGAGCAGGTTTTAGCTCTCATTCCTTTAGAATTGGCGCAGCTACGGAAGCAGCTCGGTGGGGTTTATCCCCGGCGATGGTTAAAAAGATCGGCAGGTGGGAGTCAGACAGATATAGGTTGTATGTGCGGCCTCACTTGCTTTGAGGCGGTGGAGATAAGATGTGTTGGAGGTGGATATGGAGTAGTTACGTTGTTGTTTTGTGTTGTTTTAGGTGCAGGTCCCTGCTTGATTTGGATCATGGGGCACTCCTACGTACACTGGGGAGGTGTGCGTGCTGATGTTCGTCCGGCCGGACGGCAGTTGGGCATGGATCACGCAGAAGTGCAGGTCAGATGGTTGGGCCTGCGGGGCATGCTGTGGTGTAGGCTGTTACCAGAGGTACAATTTTATGCTGGTTTAGACAGGGCGCCGGATATCTTAGTGGTGCACCTTGGCGGCAATGATTTGGGCATTCGGTCGTCCAGGGATTTAGTGAGGGATGTGAAGATTGACCTTTTGCGGTTGTGGTCGGCGTTCCCAGGAGTGGTTATTGTATGGTCTGATATTGTGGCTCGCAAGGTGTGGCGGCAGGCACGTTCCGTACATAGCTTAAACAAAGCGCGAGCAAAGGTCAACAAGGTAGTTGGCAGATTTGTGGCACGCAATGGCGGTGTTGTGGTGCGGCATAAGGAGTTGGAGGGTAGAGAGGTAGGTTTCCTCAGGGCGGATGGTGTTCATCTAAACGAGGTGGGTCTGGATATGTGGACCCTGGACATTAAGGAGGGCATGGAGAAAGCCCTGCAGTTGTGGAGGGACAATCATGTGTAAGGGGTCACACATGATTGTCGTGGCGGTAGGAGGAGGGGTCTTTGGAGGCACGGAATGGTAAGAAGGAGAAGCAACAATGGAGATTGTTGCAAGAGAACTCGGGGCGTTTAACCCGGGATAGTATTGGAGGGGCTGGGGAGTGGTTACCCAGCTCATATATATTCCTGATGGGCAGGGTCCCCAGGAAGGGAGAGAGAGGTCTTGGACATGGTTGGTGCCCTCGGGTCAGGTGCAGAACGGCTGTAGGGTAAGGGGTCCAGACCTAATAAGGAAACGATGGAGTTTAATGATTGAAGTGCCTTCAAGGATCCTTTATCTGGAGTTGGGAAATAGAGCAGGATGTTATCATGGAGTTATGATGTGTTTATGGTTATGCTCTTTTTCAGAAAAAAGGTGTGTTTAATAAATGGCTGCTGTGGCCTTTACACCAAAATTCATGTGTGGTCTCTTATTGGGGTTTGGGGTGTAAGGTCGTAGATAGCGGAAGCATCAAACATACCTTAAGTCATGTTTCTTCTTTTTTACAGCGTTCACCGTGCGGTATAAACAACATGTGACCTTTATTCTGCGGGGCGATACGATTACAGCGACACCAAATTTATATCGTTTTTTCACGTTTAACTATTTTCCCACAATAAAAATCCTGTTTTGGTGTCGCCATTTTCTGACAGCCGTAACTTTTTTATTTTCCGGTTGATATCGCTGCGGGAGGACTTGTTTTATGCGTGACGAACTGTCGTTTCTATTGGTGCAATTGTGCGTTACTCGCGACTTATTCATCACTTTTTATTACATTTTTTTTGAGACAAGACGACAAAAAAATAAAATGCTGTCATTGTTTTTTATTTATTTTTTTACGGTGTTCACCGTGCGGTAAATAATGCGATATTTTCATCGTTCAGGCCGTTGTGAACGCGGCGATACCTATAATGTAACGTTCTTTTAATGTTGTGCCGCCTCCAGCTCTGCATTTATATCTTTCTCTATGTTGTGTCATTTTATACCGTTTCCTCAGCAGAAATAAGCTGCTGTTCAGACTGGAGCTGTCGTGCAGCTTTTGCAGCGCTGTCATGTCTGATGTGGATACGTTGCTCGAATCAATGGCCTCGAACCTGTGGCATCAAATTGATACCTGAGGAGGCTGTAAAATCAGGCACTTGGGGCTATAATTATCTGCAGCTACCCGTGATAATCCCGGCATAGCAGGACCTGCGACTCATCCGCGCTGACGGGGGGTTCAGAGTCAGTTTCTGACAGGCGATGACAGGTCTGATGACAGGCGATGACAGGTCTGATGACAGGTCTGATGACAGGCGATGACAGGTCTGATGACAGGCGATGACAGGCGATGACAGGTCTGATGACAGGTCTGATGACAGGAGATGACAGGCCTGATGACAGATGATGACAGGTCTGATGACAGGCGATGACAGGTCTGATGACAGGCGATGACAGGTCTGATGACAGGCGATGACAAATCTGATAACAGGCGATGACAGGTCTGATGACAGATGATGACGGTTCTGATGACAGATGATGACAGGTCTGATGACAGGCGATGACAGGTCTGATGACAGGCGATGACAGGTCTGATGACCGTTGTTGGTTTTTTTTATATTTCAACTGAACAATAGGAGCGGAGCGTCCACCAGTGACCCTGCTGTATTTAAAAGTGGGGATACCCTACCTACCTACCAAATTCTAAATGAGAGGTGTCATTGCTACCTAACCAGGACCTCGGGCAGTGGGAAATCTAGGGGTATACAGTATAATAACTTTATGGTGGTCCCTGTCTATTTATCTGGTCCCAGTCCTGATAATTGATCCCTGGTCCCTGTAGTAATGGCCCCCACACGTCCTCTCTGGATAGTGACATTTCCACTTTAACCCTCCATTGCCGGTGATTGTCAGGGCTCAGTTTGGCCGCTGTCAGTGTCAGCTCTGAGCTGCCGCCATCTTCCTCTATATGTCTCCTGTATTCAGGAGGTGACACCTCGGGGTGGTTCCTGCTATCAGTCGGGTCACTGAGCTGTTCTGCTCCTTGTCTGGGCCCAGAACCTGTTGCAGTATTTGCAGCTTTCAGCAGCAGTCAGACATTGTGGGAGAATAAGACTGGGACAGACAGCAACCGACATCAGTAACAACATCAAGATGGAGAATACCAGAGATAACACATCATCACCAGAGGAGCTACACAGGGATAACAACTAATAGTTACCACAGCGCCATCTACTGTCAGTGCGAGATAGTTCCTCCAGCAGTGACCTGCAGATGTTGTAATATTCCAGCATATGTACCCTGCCATTACCGGCGGAGCCGCTTTACTAGCAGAGACTGCGTTAGGGGTGGAGAGCTTCTCTAAGGCTGCGTTCACATGTATCAGTTGCATCAGCATCAATGTATGAGTCGCCATCAGGCTTTTTCACAATTTTTACTACATAACCATCAGTTGTCGTCAGTTGTCGTTAGTTGTCATCAGTTTCTTACCATCCGTTTTTACCACAATGGTTCACCAAAAAGGTGGTCCAGGGTCTGAAAATGTGCCATAGTTGTGATAGATTAGATACATGATAGATTAGATACTTGTTGTGTTCCATGTCAGGGCTCTCCTTCTCTGCTCCGGCCTTGGCGCTACACTGAAGTCTGACACACACATTGTAATATCACGTGTGTCATATTCAGTGCAGCGCCAAGGCCGGCGCCAAGAGAGAGCACAGAAAGCAGCTGCTGTCCACTGACCTCAGATCAAATCTTTGAAGCAGCCATGGGAGCCTGAAAAGACACCAAACACTCGCCATAACTTCAGGGAGTAGATTGTTTTTGGTGCCTTTACAGCTACCCACAGTGCCCTCTGTATATAGTGCCACACACCCATGTAGATATTGCCACCGTGCCTTCTTAAGATAGTGCCACACCCCGCCTGTATATAGTGCCACACACGTCCCTGTATATAGTGCCGCAATACCCTCTATATACAGGGGGTACTGCGGCATTATATACAGGGGGTACTGTGTCATTATATACAATGCCACAGTACCCCCTGTAGATAATGTCACACAGCCCCCTGTAGATGGCGCCACACAGCGCCCAATGTAGACTGTGCCACATAGCGCCCCATGTAGATTATGCCACACCGCGTCCCCCTGTAGATAGCGCCACCCCCACTGTATATAGTGCTATCCCCCTTCCCCTGTAGATAGCACCACTGAAGCGCCCTCCAGCAAAGGAATCCCCGGCCAGAGCATTGCCGACGCTGTGGCCGGGGATTCCCTCTCGGAGGACTAGCTGACGCCACTGTCTGTATATGGACAGTGATGTCAGGAGTTACTCCCTGAATGGAATCTTCGGCCACAGCATCGATTCTGGCCGGGCATTCCACTCCAGGAGGAGCCCCTGACATCAATGTCCATATATGGACAGTTACCTCAGGGGTTTCCCCTAGGAGCGGAATCCCTGGCCAGATCATCAGCATATATGGACAGTGATGTCAAGGGCTTCCCCGAGCACAGCGCTTAAAGTAGCGCTGTGCCTAGGGAATTCTCAGTGAGCGGAGGATCTCCCTCCGCTCTGAACTAATTTTCAAGCAGGGACCTGATCACAGTTGACAGCTAGACATAACCCCGGCCGCATGGAGCAGCGGGCACACCGTCCGGAAATCGGGACTGTCTCGCTGAATCCGGGATGGGTGGGTCGTCAGCGGTTCCACCTGGACCTGAATCCCCGGCAATACTATGACCGGGGATTCCGCTCCTAGCTCACATCCACCTTCCCGCCGGGTGCTGCCGAAAGGTGGATGCGGCAGCACCCGGCCACAATTAAAATAAATAGGATACAGCGCCGGACCTCCATGGGATCCAGCTCCCAGGGAGGTCTGGCACCGTACGGCGCCAAAACTGATATCCCCTGTGCCAGAACAGATCCCATAGAAAGCTATGGGACCTGTTCTAGCATCAGTTTGCCTGCAGCTTTTCTTCACCACTCCGGAGGTAAACTGAAGCGGACACCGGACATATGTGAACGGCCCCTAAGACAGTTTTTAAGGTGGATAATACCTCAGAGTCATTAACCCATTAGGAGGTTGAGGCTGTGATTCTGTAGAAGTAGGGGGAATGTCTGAGGCAGGGGAACTACTGGCCTGTCCTCCCATGGTGTCTGTAGCGTGAAAGAGTAGCGGGCGGGAAGTGCTGGTGAGGGAAGAGAGAGCGGGCGGAGCCACCTCCGCACGCTGCGCTGTTACATTAATAGGGGAATGAGCGGTTCTGCGGTTCGCCGCCTAATGATTGCAGGGGACGGGGCGCTGGGACTAAGGAGGTCCGGGGGGGCGGATTCTGCCTAGCAGTCCGCCAACCAACCGCAGTGGTAATAGAAGTGCAGCAACCACGAGGAAGAGCTTCCCAGGAGGATGGGAGCAGTAGTGAAGTGCACGGTGTATGGCCTGAGGTATCTGTAGGAATCTCTACCTCTCCTCCCTCGCTCCTTCTCGGGCTGGCACAGTGACAGGGGGGCTGCACTATGGATGATGGTGGTGATAGTCTTTTCCCCCGTAGCAACTCCCGTGATGGTGGTAGTAGTATGTGTGCGCCTGGCAAGGTGGTATGTGGGGTGCCCTTGATGTTATGCAGTGCAGGGACCAGACGACACAGGGGATTTGAATAACTCACGTTTACTGAAGAACTTTATAGTGTCTTCCAAAATGGAGGCACGTTATCTTCTGTCCACTTCAACAGTTGAGGGGAAGAAGGGACCAGTGGGTGACCAATGAGGGTTTCAATTGTCCAGCTATATCTAGAAATCATTCACTTTTCCAGCAGCGTGTGTAATAAATGAACTCACTTTTCTCAGTGATGAGGGTTGTAGTTGAGTGACTTGATAGACACTTCTTATATTAATTGTGGCGTGCGGCAGAACCGGTAACAGCGCCAGCAGGAGTTCTGAGGCCCAATATTATATAGACTTCTCCTCAGAAACAGACAGACAGCTTTTCAGCTAAATAATACTTGCTGTGGTGATGATAGAGATGATATGCTGGTTACAATCTCCTTACTGTTCCTCCTCTTGCATTGGGCTGCAGGTGTTGAGACCTGTTGCCAGTTGAAAGGATTGTATTAATCTGCTGTGTCAGAGCAGCTAGCAGACATGTCTGTCTCCTCACAGACACGACCCGACTCCTCTGTGCAGACTGTGAGACAGCGTCAGAGTGAGGCTCTCGGGCTGTAGCCAGGCTCCACCCCCTTTTCAAACAATGCTAGATGTACAATGCACCCTCTAGTGGCTCCCCACTGATACCTTCATCCTTCTCTTCAGCTGGTGAACAGCACACTGTGTGAAAAATAATAAAGACATGTAAAACACATACAATGCATGACATACAAATAACAGGGAACCAGAAGGGTATCTTCTGGGATGCTGCATACTCCCGGACTTAAGACAAGACGTCCTCGTCGTTTTCTTGGATATGAACAGCCTAAAAGATGTAAAAAGGGTTAACATGAAATGCAAACATCTTAATAACATTGTATTCCTGTATTCTTGACTCTCGAAGGGGGAATAGGGGCGAAGATTTCTTCTGTAACAGTTGGAAGATGAGGGGCAGAAGTCTCAAGTCAAGATGAGCGGCAGTGTCCAACAGTTTATGGCACTTAGGATATGAGGGGCTCTGGTACGTCAGAGTCTATGGGGATATTCCCTCTTGAACGTAACAAGGGTTGGTAGGCTTCGGCCTAACTTGGATAGGAATAAATGAAGAAGGGGCTCTAGAACATAAGAGTCTTTCTTGTTCCCTACTTGCAATTATATTCAATCCCTAAAGCGAACTGGTTTCACTCCTTTAGTGGTTCTCTCTGATCTCCTGACAGGTTCAGGTACAACAACAGCAGGTACATGATGTGATCTGTCCTCTGTGTGAGTTGTAGACACTGTAGGTGTAGGATCAGGTGCAAGGAATGACAAAATTGGGGTAAACCACCAACTCAGTGGGTTCTTTATGTCCAAGTGTTGCTCTTGAGTTGAGGACTCAGTAGTTGTTGCTTCAATAGCTTCAGTTACTTCTGGTAGATCAATTGCAACTGGTTCTTCAATTGATATTTCCTGTTCAATGGTAGGCAACTGTTGATCTTGTAGGCACAGTTTAAGCCTGTTACGGTGGACAATTTGCGGTTGTTTACCATCTCTTTGGATCTCATAGATATCTGTTCCTTGGTATGGGACAGCCTTGATGGTATAAGGGATTCTTTCCCACTTAGTGTCCAATTTGCTGGTTCTTTGAAAGTTTTTCAACCAGACAAGGTCTCCAACTTGAAAGGGTTTAGCATTAGCATGTTGGTCATAATCATGTTGTTGCTTCTTTCTCGCTTCTTCCATCCTAGCTTCAACAATTTCATTTGCATCAGCCATGCGTCTTTGGTGTTCACTCACCCACTCTGTGGTTGGTAGAGGGTTCAAGTCATCTGGAACGGACACATTCAATGAAATGTCTGAAGGCAGCTTTCCTTGTCTTCCGAACAATAGGAAGTATGGGGTGTAACCTGTGGAGGCTTGCATAGTGTTGTTATAGATGTACACCAACTCAGGCAAATAATTTGGCCAGACAGCTCTCTGATGAGGCGGTAAAGTTCTGAGCATCTCAATCAGAATCTGGTTCATCTTCTCACACAACCCATTTCCTTGGGGATGGTAAGCGGTTGTTCTTAGTTTCTTACAGTTGTACAGCTGACAAAGTTCCTGAAATAGTTGGGATTCAAATGCAGAACCTCTATCTGTCAAGATCTTCTCAGGACAGCCATAGGGTAGAAGGAAAGTTTTTAGGAAGACTGCAGCGGTGGTCTTTGCTGTCAAGTCCTTTACTGGTACTGCGACTGTGAATTTGGTGTAATGGTCGATGATGGTCATGGCATAGGTGTATCCTGTTCTACTTGGCTCCATTTTCACATGGTCGATGGCCACGATCTCCAGCGGTCGATGACTCACGATAGGATGCAGAGGGGCCTTTTGGTTTGGCTTCTCTCCTCTTGCTAAGGCACAAGCAGTACATTCTTGACACCATTTCTCGACATCACCTCTAATTCCGATCCAATAGAATCTTCTGCGAATTGTAGCTTCTGTCTTTTGAACTCCAAAGTGTCCAGACTTGTTGTGGTATGCCTCAAGGACAACTTTGGCATCTCTCCTTGGGATGACAATTTGGTGCAGCCGATTACTGGTGATGGGATCCAGCACTCTCCTCAGCAGCAGACCATTCTCTTCAAAGAGACGTTTCCTTTGTCTCCAAAGGCGAAGTAGTTCTGGGTCTGTGTTGCCTCGGCGGATTCTAATGGGTATTTTTTTGGTATCCAGGTAGTCTAGGATATCTCCAATCACTCTGCTCTCAGCTTGCAACAGGGCCCATTGTTCTTGTTCTGGTGACTGCTTCTTGGCCTGTTGGGAAGAACAATGTACCTGGGTTTTGTTGTTGATAGCATCAGGATCTGCAAAGCGGTTGTAGAATGCAGGCATCTCTACTTCCTCTTTGTGGTTGTCATCATCAGGATTCTCCGGGTCTTCTCCTGTAGGCAGGCGGGACAAGGCATCCGCATTGATGTTGGACTTGCCTGTTCTGTATTTGACCACGAAGTTGTAATTTGCTAATCGTGAAGCCCATCTCTGTTCTAAGGCTCCCAGCCTTGCGGTGTTCAGGTGTGCTAGCGGGTTGTTATCTGTGAAGACAGTGAAGGAAGAAGCGGCAAGGTAGTCCTTAAACTTCTCTGTGACGGCCCAGACCAATGCAAGGAACTCCAGCTTGAAGGAACTATAGTTCTGATCGTTTCTTTCAGCTCCTTTGAGTGCTCTACTTGCATAGGCGATCACTCTTTCTTTGTCTCCTTGTTGTTGGGCCAGCACTGCACCAAGTCCTTGGTTGCTTGCATCTGTGTAAAGATGGAAGGGCAGGCTGTAATCTGGGTAGCCCAGAATGGGTGGTTCAGTCAATAATCTTTTCAGTAACTGGAAGGCAATTTCTTGTTCTTCTTTCCAGTTAATGGGAATTCTCCTCTTCAAGTGTTCTTTAGGGTGCCCCCTCAAGAGTTCTTGTAGCGGTTCAGCGATGCGGGCAAAATGAGGAATGAATCTCCGGTAGTACCCGGCAAATCCGAGAAAGCTTCTTACTTCCTTCACAGTGGTAGGTGTAGGCCAACTGTGGACAGCAGCTATCTTCTCAGGATCTGGCTTTATGCCTTCTGCGCTCACTATATGTCCCAAGTACTGGACTTGAGGTTGGAGGAGGTGACACTTGGAGGGTTTGATTTTTAAGCCATTTTTGGTTAGGACCTGGAACACTTCAGCTAGATGCTTGAGATGATCTTCATAGGACTTGGAGTAGACTATGACGTCATCCAGGTATAGGAGCACAGTCTCAAAGTTCCTGTGACCTAGGCATCTTTCCATCAGCCTTTGGAATGTTCCAGGAGCATTGCACAGTCCGAAGGGCATGCAATTGAACTCGAATAAGCCCATTGAGGTGGTGAAGGCTGTCTTCTCCCTATCAGCTGGAGACATTGGTACTTGCCAGTAACCACTTGTGAGATCCAGTGTAGAGAAGTAGGCAGCTGATCCCAGGGCTGTCAGAGATTCTTCAATCCTTGGAAGAGGATAGGCATCCTTGTGGGTAATGTTATTAATTTTTCTGTAATCCACACAGAAGCGAAGGTTGCCATCTTTCTTCCTGACAAGAACTAGTGGTGCAGCCCAGGGGCTGTGACTTTCTTGGATGACTTTAGCCTCTTTCATGTCGTGGACCATCTGCTTCACGTCTTGGTATAGGGCAGGTGGTATAGGCCTGTGTCTTTCCTTAATGGGAGGATGAGTACCAGTGGGAATAGTGTGCTCAATGTCTTTTGCTCTCCCATGGTCCAGAGGATGCTTACTGAAGGCTTCATGGTTATCCTGAGCCACTTCAAGTACTCCTTGGATCTGGTAGGCAGGTGTTGTTGCAGTTCCCACATGGATTTCTCCCCACCAGGGTGTTACTGGTGCTTCTTCTGACGTCTTTAGTTGCTGTGCAGCCTGTTTAGCAGTGACAGTTGGAATGTCCACCAGGTCTTGCACACTGAGTTGGGACAGCTGTGCTACAGGGTAGTACTTCCTCAGGGTTACTGAATGGTCTCCTAAGTTGAGAAGACGGATGGGTACTTTCCCTTCGACCACAGTCACTAAACTTCGGGCAGCCATAACCATTGGATGTTCATCTAGTGGTATTGGTTCCACTAGGGCTTGGTAGTCAAGTCCTTGTAGGCCTGAACGGGCCCGACACCATAGCAGTGTTTCTGTGCCAGGTTTTAGGGTTACTGGATGGTGGTCCTTGATGCGAGCTCTGCAGATCTCTCCTCTGGCGTTGGTGAATCGCTGTTGGGCAGCCAGTACACGGATGGTCTTGTGTATTACCTTCTGGGCAGCCTGGGAAGCCGTGGGGACGGATTGTCGTAGGGCCTCTAGCATTTCTCCATAGCAGTGCTTTAGGATGTTCATTCCCAGAATTACTGTGGGTTGTCCTTGATCTTTAACTTTGATCACGAGGACTCCTTGCTGAGGTAAGTGCACTCCTCCCACTTGGACAGTAGGCTCCCAGTACCCGTGCAGAGGTAGGGACTGGCCGTTGGTAGCGATGACGTCTAACCAGGCTTCTGGAGGTTGCATCAGGATCTCGCTACTCCAGTGTTGTTCAAAGGCGGCCCGCTGGATGGTTGTCACTTGGGATCCCGTATCCAGGAGGGCAGCAAATGGTACTCCATTGATGCGGATGGTAACTTCTGGACGAGGTCCGACAAACCGTGGCAGCCATTTTGGATCTTTGGGACCTATTATTTCTCCTCCCGAGGAATGGTCCTCTGCCTCGGGAGACGTCCGTTTAACGCCCAGCATTGACGTTCTTGGTGACCTATCTTATGGCAGTGTCTGCAGGCAGGTCTCCCATGTTCATCAAAGCGATCTGTCGACGTTTTGTTGGGACTATTGCGGTAGCCCTTGCTAGGACTATTTGGATAACTGTCTCTAGATGTTGGCAGCTCCCATTTTACTGGAGAGCTAGCTTCTAGATTCTCCAGTCGTTGGCAGACTTGCTCCAGGCTTTTGGCAATGAGTTTCAGTTGATCTTGGTACTGATCTCCTCCAGCTGTGATTTGAGCCTGTGTAGCCTGGTAGGTGATGGGCTTGCAAGGTGTTGGATGTGGTGCTACTGGGGCAGGTTCCTCTTCTGCCTCTTTAAGAGGGGTGGTAGCCCTGACTGTTCTTCTTCTGGGCCTTCTTTCTAGTACCTCTATGGCCAGTTCTTTAAACTCATGGAAGGTGCTGTCAGGGTTCTGGACGGACATCATTTGTAGTTGATGACTCATGGAATCTGAGGCGACTCCTTCAATGAACTGCTCCCTCAGGATTCTGTCTGCTTTTTCAGCCTCATGGGGGTCGGCTTGTATCATGGCCCTCATGGTCTCCTGTAAGGAAAGAGCAAAATTTCGGAGTGTCTCACCTGGTTGCTGAACTCTGTCCATGAACCTCATCCTGAGCTCAGAGATGGATTTGGGCTCAAAGGTGGTACGTAGCTGGACCAGGATCTGATCCACAGCCTTCTTTTGGATACGTGGCCAGGACTCCACTTCTTTTAGGGCCACATCTTGTAGTTGTCCCATTAAAATCTCTACCTTCTGTTCTTCTGGAATGGGGTAGAGGCGGAACATGGCAAGCATCTTTTTTCTAAAGTCTTTTAAGGTGTGTGGTTCACCTTTGTAGTGGGGCAGCCATGGGGCCCCTGCATAGTAGGGCATGGACAGCTGTATGATGCAGGGTGCTGCAGCAGGTGTTGTTCTTTCTGTCATGGCCGGTGTAGTGACCGTGCTGAGACCGGGCTCTTCCGTGTCACTTGAGTCCGACATTGTTACTGTCCCTTTAAATTTTTCCAATGTCTATTATTGGCGCTCCCGGACTTTTAACTGAGTCGGGGGTCTTGTTAAAGGTGCTCCCGGACTTTTTATTGGGTCCGGAGTGATGTCCAGGATGCTCCCGGGCTTTTTATTGGGCACCGGTGGTGGTACAGCAGGGGTTAACTTGATGGCCAATTGAATCGGGACTCACCGATGGTATGCTGTTGCTTCCCTCTGGGCTGTACTTTGTTACCGGGCTGTTCCGTTGCTCTCCTGTGATGTTTTTGGGAGAGTTGCTGGTTGCAGGGGATCCGCGGTGGAGCTGCCGTGCAGAGGCTTCACTCATCCAAGATGGCGGTGCCTAGCAGTTTTCGGCCGTTCCCTCTTGCCTGTGCTGGATATTGTGAGTTCCTATAATCATCCAGATGGTGGCGCTAGACTGGCACCGCAGGTTAACCTGTCTGGAGCGGGTAAATTGAACTGTGACGCAACAGTTTGTGAGGTAAAATGGCGGATTAACCCCTTTTGGGCTGGAACTGCCGGGAAACAGTGATTTTAACCCCTTTTGGGGCTGAAATAGTCTCTTGCAGCTGCGGTTGCAGCTTTGTACGGTGGGGACCAGGGCTTTGGGACAAAGTCTCTCTGGTTTGGGGCCCACATGAGATTTAAACGTATCCTGTTCGTGACGCCAAAGTTTATATGCAGCAACCACGAGGAAGAGCTTCCCAGGAGGATGGGAGCAGTAGTGAAGTGCACGGTGTATGGCCTGAGGTATCTGTAGGAATCTCTACCTCTCCTCCCTCGCTCCTTCTCGGGCTGGCACAGTGACAGGGGGGCTGCACTATGGATGATGGTGGTGATAGTCTTTTCCCCCGTAGCAACTCCCGTGATGGTGGTAGTAGTATGTGTGCGCCTGGCAAGGTGGTATGTGGGGTGCCCTTGATGTTATGCAGTGCAGGGACCAGACGACACAGGGGATTTGAATAACTCACGTTTACTGAAGAACTTTATAGTGTCTTCCAAAATGGAGGCACGTTATCTTCTGTCCACTTCAACAGTTGAGGGGAAGAAGGGACCAGTGGGTGACCAATGAGGGTTTCAATTGTCCAGCTATATCTAGAAATCATTCACTTTTCCAGCAGCGTGTGTAATAAATGAACTCACTTTTCTCAGTGATGAGGGTTGTAGTTGAGTGACTTGATAGACACTTCTTATATTAATTGTGGCGTGCGGCAGAACCGGTAACAGCGCCAGCAGGAGTTCTGAGGCCCAATATTATATAGACTTCTCCTCAGAAACAGACAGACAGCTTTTCAGCTAAATAATACTTGCTGTGGTGATGATAGAGATGATATGCTGGTTACAATCTCCTTACTGTTCCTCCTCTTGCATTGGGCTGCAGGTGTTGAGACCTGTTGCCAGTTGAAAGGATTGTATTAATCTGCTGTGTCAGAGCAGCTAGCAGACATGTCTGTCTCCTCACAGACACGACCCGACTCCTCTGTGCAGACTGTGAGACAGCGTCAGAGTGAGGCTCTCGGGCTGTAGCCAGGCTCCACCCCCTTTTCAAACAATGCTAGATGTACAATGCACCCTCTAGTGGCTCCCCACTGATACCTTCATCCTTCTCTTCAGCTGGTGAACAGCACACTGTGTGAAAAATAATAAAGACATGTAAAACACATACAATGCATGACATACAAATAACAGGGAACCAGAAGGGTATCTTCTGGGATGCTGCAGAAGGTGTGTGTGGAAAATCAATAGGCGGGTGGGGAAGGCGGCTCCTCAAGGAAGTGGCTGAGCCAACCTTCCCCTTCTGTTAGGATACAAGCCCTAAAGGCGGTCATTAAATCACCATCAGCAGCAGCCATGGCACTCTGTTCTGGACAGGGCAGCGGTACCTCAAAACTCGCCTCCAGGATCCCAGTGGAAAGAGGAAGGCGCACTATAAAGCAGACAATTTAAGCCCTTTGCTTGTGGGCAAAGTCCAGTACAAAAACTCTCTCTATTGGCCCATGAGTGTGGCCAGTACCCTCAGTCAGCATAGGAAGGGTAAGCTTCTTTATATGTTGCACCTATATGCTAATTGGAGATAATGGAAGAGGAGAAAACTTTATTAACCCCTTCACAAGCTACCCATAAATTAAAACCGCATTTAAACCTTTCTCCCCCTAACAGTCAGTATGCACTGGATGCCCTTTAGGACCCTAACCCATTAATAACCTCACCCAGGGGTATAGCTAAGGCTCATGGGCCCTGGTGCAAGAATTCAGCTTGGATCCCCCTACTCCTCCAAAACACCACCAGACCCCTGCGTACGCCTATGCCCAGCTGCCTTGCCCAACAGACCCCATGAATGCCCCCACACTATAATGCCCCTATAGCTGCCCCCACAGTATAATTCCCCCTATAGCTGCCCCCACACTATAATGCCCCCACAGTATAATGCCTCCACATAGTATAATGCTCCCTATAGCCCTCCTCCACAGGCTCTAGTGGTTTTTCCTGCCGCTGACGGGAATCTGAATGCAATATTCACATCGTGATCGAATTCCCTCCCCGCCCTGCATCAATCATACAGATCATCAGGTTTAATAAGGGGCCGCCAGGCTCCCCTGAGTCCAGACTATTTTTTTTATTTTTTTTGTAAATTCTTTATTTTAGGGTTTTCCAACAAACAAAAAGGAAGGGTACAAAAATAAAAAAGAAAGGTAACAGATCATCTTCACAATGCGAAACATCTATTAATATAATAATGCATCTCAAACAATACAATCCAGTATAATAACGTTATATTGAGAAATCAATATGGTGTTGACCTTAAAAAATGTGGCATTAAATCCCTTGAACCAATATACGGAAAATCTTGTGAGTAGATGACTTGCCTCAGGAAGAAAATTTGATGGTTATATAAATGTGGGATCAAGCTGTAGTATTAGCTAATTAGGATAAATCTACAGATTTATAAAATTGTATCCAATTGTCCCATATATGTTGGAATTTGTCTAGGTCTTGGTTCAAAAGCCATTTAGTTTTTTCATACGATTGTATTATATTTATTTCTCTTAACCACTCAGTGATTGTAGGGGGATCAACCTCTTTCCAGTGTCTAGCTATTAAGGTCTTTGCTGCACTTATAAGATGTGGTCACGATTTATATATTGATACGACCTGTCTAGGTTAAAGGGGCTCTGTCACCAGATTTTGCAACCCCTATCTGCTATTGCAGCAGATAGGCGCTGCAATGTAGATTACAGTAACGTTTTTATTTTTAAAAAACGAGCATTTTTGGCCAAGTTATGACCATTTTTGTATTTATGCAAATGAGGCTTGCAAAAGTACAACTGGGCGTGTATTATGTGCGTACATCGGGGCGTTTTTACTACTTTTACTAGCTGGGCGTTCTGACGAGAAGTATCATCCACTTCTCTTCAGAACGCCCAGCTTCTGGCAGTGCAGACACAGCCGTGTTCTCGAGAGATCACGCTGTGTCGTCACTCACAGGTCCTGCATCGTGTCGGATGAGCTCGGCCACATCGGCACCAGAGGCTACAGATGATTCTGCAGCAGCATCGGCGTTTGCAGGTAAGTCGATGTAGCTACTTACCTGCAAACGCCGATGCTGCTGCAGAATCATCTGTAGCCTCTGGTGCCGATGTGGCCGTCACGATGCAGGACCTGTGAGTGACGACACAGCGTGATCTGCCAGAAGCTGGGCGTTCTGAAGAGAAGTGGATGATACTTCTCGTCAGAACGCCCAGCTAGTAAAAGAAGTAAAAACGCCCCGATGTACGCACATAATACACGCCCAGTTGGACTTTTACTTTTAAACACGCCCAGTTGGACTTTTGCAAGCCTCATTTGCATAAATACAAAAATGGTCATAACTTGGCCAAAAATGCTCGTTTTTTAAAAATAAAAACGTTACTGTAATCTACATTGCAGCGCCGATCTGCTGCAATAGCAGATAGGGGTTGCAAAATCTGGTGACAGAGCCTCTTTAAGTAGTGTTAGTTCTGGAGTAAGGGTAATGTCTTTGGCTAGAAATTTTCTTAAGATGCCTTGGACCTTTTGCCAAAATGGGAGTATTAAGGGACATTCATACTATATATGCAAAAGCGTACCATTTGCTGTTCCACATCTCCAACAAGTGGAGGAGTAAGACGGATCGATCTTATTGAGAACCTCCAGAGTTTTATACCACCTCGCTATGATCTTATAGTTAAGTTCCTGGATTCTTGTTGAGATTGAGAAAGAGTGAGAGTGGTTTAAGATTACTTTGTTTTGTTCTGCTGAGAATTTAGTATCTAGGTCTTTCTCCCATCTTAAGATATAGGTTAATAATAATGACTTGTATAATTTCGAAATCATACTCTTGACCGGTTTTGGTTGGGGACCAAATTTTGATAATAAATTATATGATGTTGAGGTCTCTGGTGAAAACAGTCTGACTGCTTCCAGGATCGTTTTGTCGTCTTGTTCACTTAAATTTGAATCCTTAAACTCGGGCAGATCCGTTAGTTGGTGTACAATTTTGTTGTTTTTAATTAAATGTTTTACCGCTAAGGTAGCTAATGTTGGATTATCAGAAATGGTCTGTTTCAAGGATCTGAATTTGTTAGGTATGAGAAATGAGAAAGGTGTCAGTTCACAAATATTTGGGACCATCAGGTTTTTCTTGTTAAGTTTGTGCCAAGTCCGTAGAGTGAAATTTGTCAGAGAGTTTCCGATTGTGTTGTATTGAATTCTATCGTGGGGGGTGATCCACATATATCTTTCAAATTTTTGGTTAAGCATATGCAGTTCTATGTCCGTCCATAATTTGCGTTTTGGGTAAAAGTATAGTTCTAGGACTCTGTTGATATGGGTTGCGTCTCTATACTTCTCAATATCAGGTAGTCCAATCCCTCCCATTTTCCTAGGTTTAGTCAAGGTGTCATATATGACGGATTGTAAAACAGACAAAGATGGACGGTATGTTTTTGTTAAAGACTCAATCCACGATAAATTATTCACTTTCGCAAACATCTACACGCCCAACGTAGGTCAGGACAAATTTTTCAAACATATATTTGAGTTATTAGAGAAATTCAAGGAAGGCTCACTGATATTAGGAGGAGACTTCAATACCCCTCTACAACCATCCTTAGACACGTCCAACAACTCCTCAACTATGTCATTTAAAACACTTAAATCCATTAAAAAATTATTCTCTGAATCTCAACTAATGGATCTCTGGAGATTAAAATTCCCATCCACTAAAGAATACTCTTTCTACTCGGCAGTACATAAAAAATACTCAAGGATAGATTATCTACTAATCCCACATAGTTTATTAAGCTCAGTGAGAGAAGTGAACTATGGATTAATCACTCATTCTGATCATGCCCCGCACTTTTTGACCCTAGAATTGAGCCCCAAACCTAAGTCCGCCTTTAATTGGAAACTTAACGAAAGTCTGTTAAATGATGGCGAGGATGTCAAATATTTATTAAGAAGTCTTCAAAACTTTTTTACAGATAATTGCCCAGAGGGCAAATGTACGGCTACTATATGGGAAACTCATAAGGCTGTTATTAGATGTCAACTCATTGAACTAGGCTCGAGGAAAAAAAAGGCAAAGGAACTAAAATATAAGGTACTAATAAAGGAGATAGCGAGGTTAGAAAATACACACAAGAGAACTCTAAACCCCAATGCCGAAAAAGGTCTCTTTAAACTTAGATCAGAACTCAGAGAGCTTCTTAATTTGAATACAGAAAGGTTCCTCTTCTACTCAAAATTTAGATCATATGCTCAATCTGACAATTGTGGTAAAAAATTAGCTTCTCTGATAAAAAAACACAAGTCTGTCACATTTATTCCAAAGATTAAAAACAAACAGAATAACTTGGTACATACGACAGACGAAATATCCAAAGTATTTAATACATACTATGAAGAACTATATAACTTAGATACCCAAAATGTCCAAGAAAAGGAAAGCACAATAAAAGAGGTCTTAGACGAGGTACACCTGCCACGTATCAGCGAAACCCACAAAATAATACTTAACAAGCCATTTTCAACCCAAGAAATCGAAAACGCAATCAAAGCAAGTCCGAAAAGGAAAAGCCCAGGACCAGACGGGTTCTCCAGTATTTATTACAAAAAGTTTAAAGACATCCTCATCCCCCATATGACTTATTACTGAAATAGCATAGATTTCTCCAATCCATTCCGTAAAGAATCTCTTACTGCTCACCTCACCGTGATCCCTAAAGAAGGCAAAGATGCCACGCTCTGTAGCAATTACAGACCGATTTCATTCATTAATAATGACGTTAAAATCTATGCTAAAATAATGGCAAACAGACTACAACCCCTACTACTGTCCAGACTATTTTTTATTGATAAAATGTACGTCATAGTGTAAAAAATATATTCATTTTTTTCATAAATCTGAATTTTGCTACAAAAACATTGAGACGTTCTTATTCCTCCAGGTTCATGAGGACAGATCTATGGAAGACTCAGGATTATTATTATTATTGACAGTAATGAAGACAAAAACAGGTTTCAGGTGGTAGAAAATGACTTTACTAAACCGTTTTATAAGCCAACAAACAAGGACCATGAGGATAGTAAACAGTCCGCTGCTTCTCTCTCCTTGTGGTAAGATGATATTTGGGAGGAAGGTTGGAGGTGGTGGATGTCTCGGCACTTGGTTGTATTTCTGGAGCCTCTGCAGTTTGAGATGTTCCTGCTCGGCTGTGACGTGCCATTCCACCTCGCTGTAGAGTCCGCTGGTCATAAACGGATCTTGTAGATCTTTCTCCCTGATGTAAGTTGTTTTTTGGAGAAAGGTTGGAGCTGGTAGATTTCGTGGCATTTCCAGAGCCTTTGCAGTTTGAGATGTTCCTGCTCGGCTGTGACTTGTTATTCCACCTCGCTGTAGAGTCCGCTGGTATAAACGGTTCTTGTAGTTCTTTCTCCCCATTGTAAAATGATTTTTTTTGGAGAAAGGTTGGAGCTGATTGACATCTTGGCACTTGGTCGCCATCTCTGGAGTTAAGCAGTTTAGGATGTTCCCAGAGAAGTTCCTGCTCGGCTGTGACGTGCCATTCCACCTCATCTGTAGTGTCCACTGTTTATAAACGGTTCTTGTAGTTCGTCCTCCCTGATGTAAGTTGATATTTGGGAGAAGGTCGGAGATGGTGGATGTCTTGGCACTTGGTCGCCATCTCTAGATCTTCTGCAGTTTGGGATGTGATAACTGCTTGGCTGTGGCGCGCCATTCCACATCATTGTATAAAACTGGAAATAAGAGAAAGTAAACCTGTAACTATATGGACAATTCTTCTAATATTTCTAAAACATTTTTAGATGATAATGGAGACAGTAGTGACCATAACAGCTAAACTCAGTGGGAGTAGTCATCATTGTCTGGGCAAGGTCCAAGGGGGCAGAGGGTGGGTAGTGGACTGGTTATTTCCTCACATTTATGGGGCGGGATCCCCTTTTAATAGTGTTTGGATTGGATATTGTATATTCTCTACCTGCCATCTATATTCATGTGATTTAGGACATACAACACATTGACCTCACCTTTATTTTTATTGTTGTCAGGTCTGACATGGAAGATTAGGGCTGGATCTTGTGTATTTGTGGTTTCGAGTGTGTGGTCAGATGAAACCGTCTCACGTCACTGTCCACGATGGTCCTCTTTATACTCCAGAGTCCTGGTTCTTCTCGCTCTTGGAGATGGTGAAGCTTTTTTGGGTAATTGTTATAGATAAACTCTAAGAAAAGAAACACATATCCACATTATAAACCCCATGATTGTAGAGATGAATAATAATGTTATTACGAGGTCTGGTATACGAGGTGATAATGAGGTGACGTCTACTGACCTGCATATTCTGATAGTAGCTCAATACATTCACCAGCATGAGGACCAACGTCGACCACTCCATGATCTTTGCTGTCATTTGACTGATCTGTGAAAAAATATCAAAATTAATACATTAAAAATTGCACAAAACAAGAACTTTCCACCCGGGCCGAGGTTTTGCTGCATTCATGTTTATTGTATACTCCATGTGACTGACGGCGATGCCAAAATGGACCTGACCCATTGTCATGTGACACCATATCCATTACATTGCGGGCGTCACGATCACCATGATGCAGAGAACGAGCACAAAGATTATAGGTCCAATTGTTTTCCTATAGAACGGCTTCTAGGGGTGCAAATAAAATCTATCCAATGATCCAGAATTATTGATAATCTCATTAATGCCGGATTAAAGGAATTTTACATCCACAGGTTTGTACCAGCAGCTCAGCATGTCAATAACTTGATATTATGTGAGATATACTGTACATACCTTTACACATTGATCTCCAGCGCACAGGTGGGTGTATACGGATACCCTACTTCCAATGACTGGTCATTTATTATATAGGAAAATAACGTTAATTATGTTTAGTGTCTTATTGCTATATATGTATTATAAGTGTAGTAAATTGTATGACAGTACCGCTGCTTTCTATTCAGTATCTTCCTGCAAATGTTACCAGATGGCGCTATGTTACACCAGCATGTCGCCATCTGACGGCCAAGATCAGAACATGAAGGGAAATTATCACCTCAGGATCTGATGTTTCCTACATGTGAACCTAAAGACAAGGACAATTGGATTCCATTCAAATATTATTTAAAAAAGGATACATGAAACCACTAAGGTCACGGCCATTATGCAGGACGCCAGTCTGAAATGGCTGATGACTTCGGCTTTCGGGCACTTTGTAGAGGAGTATGGACTGCCAAAGGTTGTAAAGGCTGCCAAACCCGAAAGCACAAATCCGGTGAGTCATTGGATAACAGTAGGTCTAGAAAACAAGCAGACAGAGGTTACAGCAAATCTTATGGATCTAATCACTAATTTACCCTCAGAACTTCCCAATAAATCCTAAATAACGTGTTCTGATATAATAACCCCAGAGGCATAATGGATATAGTGGGGGACTCGTGCTTGGGACTCCTCTCTATTAGACGGAGTAGACACACATCTATGACATGGTCGTCCATTCATTGGTATAAGCCATGTATTACCACTTTAGGGTGTGGCCTCCCGGTGATAACCACTGATCATGATCACCAGGGGTTCAGCTGATTGCCAGCGGGTCCCTATTTAGTGAAGATGGGATAACCCTATTAACGTAAAACATTTATTAACTTACCGAAAACATAGCCATCATGGCTGTCCCGACGCATGATGACCATCCAATTGCCAGGAGGATCTTTTGAATCAAGGTCTGACGAGGCCCAAAGGCTTCAGCATGGAGCATGATGAACTTGTAATGTAGAAACGTCAGACCCAGAGCTGAAAAAGAGCAAATGAGCCGAATTAATCCTGTACCACGTGTAAAAGCACCTAATAACATCTATGAAACGCGGACCAAGCGCTAAACCCAACAAGAAACCTTCAATAATGGACGGGAACATTTATCTGCATCGTCTAATCCGGACAATTATTATCAGTTGAAATTAACAAAACTTTATTTATTATTTAGAATAATCTGATTACTGCTGCAGGCTGAGATGGGGGCAGGGCGCGACTGATGCCAAGTCTGAGTCACGTCTGACAGTCTGGTTGCTAGGGAAACACTACCTAACAACCACAGTCTTGTCCAGCAATGAGTCCCTAGCAACCGGCCTGCATCTCTCACTGACGTAGTAATCACATTTTTATAAAAAATAAATGTAGGTTTGACCCCAGAGTAATATAATCAGATATAAGACTTTTTATAATAACCCGCCATCCCCCAGAAGTAAGAACATATTATAATCACTTCTGTGATATTTACTTACAGGCAATGGCCATTCCTATGACTCCTATTCTAAACAGGATATTTTCGGGAAAGAAATTTCCCGTTTCACTGTAAAAGAAAAAGAAAAACGCTCAATGTTAAATAATATAGAAAAATTGTCAGAAATGTTTATCTTAATAATCAGCAGTCAGATAATTATCTATAGGACTGGGGGGATGCGTTTCTCTGTCCTCTTGCAGCCCCTCTGGGTAATGGAAGCCATTTTGTTACTTAGATATTTCCTCCATATTTAAGTAATTACCTTATACATTCCCAAACTATAAAATAAGAGTCGTGTAATTCTCCATCTTACCTGATGTACATCAGTGGGGGGGGGGGGGCATGGTCCTTGATAACTGTCAGGGCAGTGGCGTAACTACCGCCGTAGCGGCACATTTTTTCCGTGCTTCTTGGCTTGTATCCAGACCTGGGGGCAGCGCATACGGCGGCGGATTAAAAGCAGAGAATAGAACTACGTGGCATCATCTCTCCAGGACAATTTCACATTTATCGCAGTTTTTCTATCTGAGGGAAAGTCCTTCATTCAATTTGCTGCTGAATATCCAGATATGAATATATTCTGTATCTATTTAAGAAAGACCTCCCAACTGTCTGGTTTTTCGCATTATTGTTCAGAGAGGTGGAGCTTAGGAAAATATGCCCCAAAATGGTCGTTCCTGTGACCTGTTGTGGGCGGATCGGGGGTGGGGCATTTGGGCAGTATGATTTTAGATGGCTTTGTTAATATCTTTAAGATAAGAATTTAGATGCATGACAAGATAATGGCTCTGAGGTGTCCAAAAATAATATAACCACAAAAGGGTTAAATGACGGCAGCTGCGACAAAGTTGACACGCACCATTTAAGGCCGGGTTCCTACTGGTCGGATACACTGCGCACGACACCGTGTATCCGACCTGGAACCCTTAGCACATGCCGTCCGTATAGATTTTTTACGCGTGGAGTTTCCGCTGCGGAAAGAAGCGTAGGAAAAGAAAAACTTTCATACTTACCCGTTGTCATGGTGACGCGTCCTTCCTATGGCGTCCGGTCCGGCCTCCCTGGATGACGCTGCAGCCCATGTGACTTCTGCAGCCTGTGATTGGCTGCAGTGGTCACATGGGCTGAAACTAAATCCTAGGAGGCCGAACTGGAGGAAGAAGCAGGGAGTTCTGGGTAAGTCAATTTAGTTTTTTTCTGAGTTGCGAATTTTGCAGCACTTGGCTTTCTGTTGCGGGTTTTGCATCCCCACTGAATTTTAATTTAAAAACCTGCAACGAAAACGCAGCATAAATTGACTGGATTTTAATTCTACACCGCAGGTCAATTTATTAACGTTTTCGCTGCGTTTTGTTTCCGCAGCGTGGATATGATTCATTTTTCTGCTACTATAAATGCTGCAGAATTTCCGCACAGAATTCTGTTACGGATATTCTGCAGCGTTTAGGCTATTTGGGAGCCCGGCCTAATACATTTATCGCAACCTGACCAGATGCATAAAGCCAAGATTGTTGTCTATGTACATATAGGAACGTTGCAGAACCAGTCATTACAATGATAAAAGGCTATGTGCACCTTTACAAACATTTTTTCTGTGCTACTGTTTTGTGTATACAGCTCCCATGCAGACCTATGTGCACTAGAATGAGGTTTCATGGTTACAGACTAGTGTAGTCTGATTCTGCAGTCATGTGCACTCCCCTGCTTCTTACTGATCTCTTCCTGAGCACTGTAGCGGTCGCTGTGGCTACACACAGAAGGTTTTATATCCATGGGGAGACTTATGAGCTGCATTTTATACAGCAATCACATATTTCAGTCACAACAGCGCGAGGGGGAGGGGCCACAGGGCAGAGGAGGGCAACTTCACAGGGAACACCCACTGAGCTCTGAACCTGCAGCTCCACAAGCAATACCAATCTACAAATCGTGTTTTCCATGACTAAGGTGGACATATCCCTTAAGCTTTATTCACATAAGGCTGGAGGACTCCTTTAGGACTGACGCTGCCAAGTACTGTACATTATCCCGGACAGTGATTATTTATGTAGCCACTAGTTACAGTTTTCTTTATGGGACTGGTATAATAAATTTTTGGGAAATGTTAATTATTTGCTGCTTTGAGGAATAATTTATTCAGTGAGGTCAAAAAAAAGTGTCAGAAGGTGGAAAATAAATAAAATCCATTAATTCAATGTCCTCTCTTTTTAATTGTAAGTACAATATTAATTAGTAAAGGAAAAAATTCTGAATTTGTATATTTTATGATTTGCAAACACTAAGGGCTTCATAGCAAAATTACCCCAAGCCCCTCCCCCGACATATGCTCCACTAGCTCCTCCCTCAATACCCCACGTCCTACATAATCCATATGTGTCATCACCACATGATCAGCAGCACCGAGGGGTGGGGGAAGGGTTTCTTCTCCACTGGCCACATAGCAGCCCACATACACCATTATGGTGCTGCCCCATGACATGCATTCATTAACCAACCCAACTTTTTGGGCATTTCTGTATCATCAGAGAATTCTCTGTTAATCCGGCATTGGATCTATTTTATGTGAATACTAAATTAGCGGGAATTTTAGACCTGGGGCTGCCGGATAAAGGGAATTTTACTATATTTAAATGATTTATTCCTGACAGATTGTAGACATCGTCGTTTACTAATGATAATTAATTTTTATATATAAAAATGTATCTTACAATTAAAATCCCTTTCTTCCTTGTCCTGACAGAATTCCAAGCAGTGCGAGAACTTTTAGATATATTCATCCTGAGCTTCCTGGTTCAGGAATAGAATGCCGAAATGGCAGTAAACACTGGCATTTGCATGGAAGATAGAGCAGGAGAGATGGTAATGCTGATTTATAGGTCATTCAGGGTCTGTGGAAAGCTGGGTGGTTGTTTTAAAATGCCGTTCCTGGCTTAAGCGCTCCACCTGCTGTAGTCTATGGAATAATATATGACATGTTGTGATTTCCTGCACTGAGGTCGTATAATACAGCTTTATCGTTCCGCCATTAGCAAATAGGTGAGAGTCACTGGGCACGACGCCCAGACCAGCGATGTTAATTCCTTCATTTATCCCAAATGTGTATAAATCCGGAAACAAATTTTCCTCCATGCCGTCGTCTAATTTTGCGCAGCTCTCCAGCTTCATGATCATCGGAGAACGCGACTTTCTAATCTCGGATTCCCAGAGCGACTTTTCATACAAATGACGGTGATTTGGAGTTTGGCCGGAGGATTTTCACAGCAGTGCCAGGCAGTCACTTTACTGCAAAATTCCCAGCCGAAGACTATAATGAGATGCCCACATAGGGCATTTTACGGCTGCCATAAAGAAACATCCAGGGGCAACACAATCCACATAACGATCCTCTAAACGCCGGATAGGAAACTCGTTAATGACTTTGCCCTCAATTTCATGCCATTTTCTGAAAGTACAGCAGCTGGCAGATTATATGTACCAGGGGGCAGAGCGGTCGGGCACCCCATAAGAGAAGGACTGGGCCCAACAGTGACTGATAAAACTAAACCAGAAACGCCAAGTTTATGACAGTGGTGCTCGCTGTGTGATAAATTTGGCGCATCTTACTGGACACAACACTTTTCCCCGACTTATGCCACATCGTGTTGTATTTTATACCATTATTTTGTGTCAAGAAAATGGTGCACGCCATTAATAAATCTGCCGCATTTTACTGGTGCATTTACGCCCTTAGGCCCCGCCACATTTTTGTAGACATTTTTTTAAAGCGTTCCTTTAAAAGTGGAAGTTTTGGCTGTAAGGGTTTGTTCGCACAGCCTATTTTCGCCCATTTACGAAAAATCGGAAGCATAACGCCTCCAAACATCTGCCCATTGATTTCAATGGGAAAAACGTCGTTCTGTTCCGATGGGCCATTTTTTTACGCGGCCGTTTTGAAAAAGTGCATGTCACTTCTTGGGACATTTTTGGAGCAGTTTTTCATTGACTTTATAGAAAACAGCTCCAAAAACGGCCATAAAAAAACGCAGTGAAAATCGTAAGTGACTAAAAAAACATCTGAAAATCAGGAGCTGTTTTCCCTTGAAAACAGCTCCGTATTTTGAGACGTTTTTGA
Source organism: Rhinoderma darwinii (assembly GCF_050947455.1). Taxonomy (NCBI): domain Eukaryota; kingdom Metazoa; phylum Chordata; class Amphibia; order Anura; family Rhinodermatidae; genus Rhinoderma; species Rhinoderma darwinii. Next base: position 87,380 of record NW_027464539.1, read on the forward strand.
GTTTGTGTGTGAACATAGCCTTACCCAGAAGTGAGGCTGTTTCTCCCAACAACAAAAAAAAACCCTAAAGGGCTGTTCACATCTGCGTCTAGCGGCTTCCTTTGTTGTTGCCGGACAAAATAGCGCAGCATGCTTCACTTTTATGTCCGGCAAAGTGACGGTAACCATGACGGAGACTGACGGAACCCATTAAAGTCAATGGGTTTTGTTGGGCGCTGATGGTTTCCGTCAATCAATGGATCCTGAGCTTCCGGTATTTTCATTGTTCTACTCCTATGATGGAGCAGAGCAACTGAAACCCGACTGCAGATGTGAACAGAGCCTAAGTGATATCCCCACATGGACTCATTGATCACGGGTCCCAAACAAGGGGGCCCAGGACGCTTATTCCACCCCTGCTATGTAGGGCCCATACTGGGACCCTTGTGTAATATAGACCCCTCAGTTACAGACTTGCCATAGAAACAGGTCGTGCAGCTTTAAAGGGGCCCTTGGAGAGAAGGTGCCAAACCATAATTGGTCTTCTCTCTTTGGCTATTTGGTCCATAATGTTGACCCTTCTACAAAGGAACTGCATTATTAGCAAAATAAAAGTGGGAGCAGAATGGCCGAAGGAAAGGGTGTAGAGGGGGAACTAACACCTTCAGGGTACCAAAGCCCAGCCCCACAATGGGGGCCCTGTTTGATCCTTGCTATGGGGCCACCTCTCTTCTGTGTAGACTACTTCCCCCTCAATCTGTGATGGGACTATTACTCCTATTATTCACTGCAATCTTGATGTACTTGAGTCTGTTAGATCCTTACTGATTGAGTTACACATCATGTCTTATACTCCAGTCACATCCAGAGCTGCATTCAGAGCAGGCTTTTTTTTTTTTTTCACAGTCAAATCGGGGACTAGTGACATTGGTAATGCACAATATAAGAGCTGTACAGTATGAGGCATGATGGCTCTCATGCCTCGGGGATGTCAATAGTGTATAGGGAGGAACGGACATCAGGTCATTGTCTGGTACTATGAAAGGGTAGCACTGGGTGGAGGGGGGAATCAGGCACTTGCTTGGGACCCCAAACGCTTTAAGGGTGCGCTCACACGTAGCGTATGTGCCTCGTATTTCTGCAGCATAAAAATGCACTGTGTTAAACATTACAATGTCTGCCTATCGGAAAAATATTCTGCAACGCAAGAACTAGACAAAATCCAAGTTAGAATCAATATATAGACTCCAAACAAAGTTGTACTGAGGGCTGGGGATTGTTTAAACCATAACTGTCCCCCCATATCATCTAGGCGGCTCCATAAACGAATCTATATATCACAGAGAAAAAATTCAGAGCCTTTGACGCCAATGTATATATATATATAAAAGTTTTTAATTTTAATTACACAAACACCATAGATAGTTAAAATAAACAGAAAGATACAACTCTAGTATAACAAGCGGAGACCGCGCCAAATATTGTTGCTAACTATAGTCTATGGGCAAACATGCAGATATATTAGACAGACATCTTTTTCAAAAGTATAATACAATGAACTGTGCATTGACAGATCACAGATCACAGACTTACCCATAGGTAGCAATAGAGAGTGAAAGACAGTGTCTGCTCCGCCGCATAAACCCCGACGCGCGTTTCGCCACGTGTGCTTCCTCAGGGGGATGTAGACTATAGTTAGCAACAATATTTGGTGCGGTCTCCGCTTGTTATACTAGAGTCGTATCTTTCTGTTTATTTTAACTATCTATGGTGTTTGTGTAATAAAAATTAAAAACTTTTATATATATACATTGGCGTCAAAGGCTCTCCATTTTTTCTCTGTGATATATAGAAATCCGAGTTGCAGAATCTTTTTCCCATTATAGTTTTCTGCAGAATATTTATTTGCTGTGGAAATACAAGGCACATACGCCACGTGGGAGCGCACCCATGGGTACTGACTTGTATCCTAACCTCACGCTGGGGGTGGAGCAGATATTGGGAAGATGTCTTGAGTTTGACTTTTCGCCAGTTCTAATATTTTATATCTGAAGGAGCAAAATTGTGCCCCAATTTCTGCACGCTCAGGGCATCTTGCGCCATTTTTGCTGACACTTTTATGCATGTGCCTTATTGCGACAAGCTCAGTTCTGCTACATTTGTATATTCCCAATATGCAATAACATGGGAACTGATGGCGGCCCTGAGGCTTCAAAACAAGTGTAATCCTTCCACCCAGTCCCGCTATAGGAGCCGCACGTTGCCGCCGGTGATTGATCGTTTCTGTAACTGCTTGATGTCTGGACGCTGCAGCTATTCAGGGGTGAGAGCAGAATTGATCACGTTTCCACTATTGCGGCTGTATATGTTCCACGCTGTGAATTGTGACCCCTATATTTATGGGGTCACTGGGAGGAGCGTTCATATTACAAGGAATCACTTACCCACGATAGTCAATGATCTGCGGATCGGGCCCTGCTCTTCACATTGCATAGTCTTTGCACAACTAGGCGGAGGTGGTTCAGATTTGCATAACAGGGCGTTTCTATGCAGTTTCGGGATGTTCCCGGCCAGAATGGAGGTGGGGTTTAAAAGCCATGTCCATCTTTGCATCCAAATTGTGCATTTAAATAAAATAATTAAGCAATTTGTCTGGATTAAAGAAGTCCTGCCGTTTTGTTTCTACAGCTCCAATGCAAGTTGGATCTTCCATCTCCATGGTAACAGACAACAAACTCTGTGTAGTCTGATCCTGCAGTCAAACTTCCTTCCACCTGTCTTCTACTTCTTGCTAACCTACTGAATATATGTAGGAGACGGATGGAATAGATCAGTCTACACAGGGTATGTTTGTTGTCTGTTACCGTGGAGATGCATGGTTCTGCATAGGAACTGTAGACACAAAACGATAGCAAATTTTCAATAACGGACCTATTGCAAAGTTAATTCATTTTTAATTTTACATATGTTGGGACAATAATAAAAAAAAATGTTTGCGAAGGTGGCGCGTCTCTTTAAATGCCAGTTGTACAATTCCGCGTTCACAGACAGCAAACACTGGAACAAAAAAAAACATGAAGATGATTGATGAAAACCAGTACAATGGAAAAGTGTAGCTGTTACCTATGGCAACCAATCAAAATTGTGGGGGGGAAGGAGGGGACTCAAGATTTCCAAAACTAATATTATTCATATGAAAGGAATAGAACTGAAAGAGAACTGATAGATTTGAAGTGTACATAATGATGTAAAATGCCTATACAAATTCTTGTGCCCCCATGACAACACTTCCTGCTCTGCATTGGCCGTTCAGCCTTTTTTTAGGGGATTGCAGGGATCCAAACCACCATCCACATTACTTACCAAATTCGTTCTGGTATGAAGAGCGGCAATTATGTGTCATATGGAAACCTCACAAGGTCCCAACTGAAGACTGAAAGGCCAAAGAACAGAACAAAAAGTGTTGTCATAGGGAGAGACAAGAGCAGGGAAGCTGCTTCAGACCTGCAAATAAATATGTTACTGAAAAACTGTTTTAACATTTTCATGGTCACCATCAATGGGCCTTTTATATATCACTTCTGATTGATGGCCGCGACACCCAATCCTCCCAGCCCCAAATACCCTTCAGGGTTTTCCATCCCTTTTAGATGTGAATCCCCGACACTTTCCCATCCCGTCTGTGTTAATGAGAAGAATTTGTTTTTGGGATTTAGATGAATCCTAGATCTGATCGAGGCGCTGCCCAGGAAGCGTGACGCTGCTGTCCATTACTCACTAGTTTATTACTGTTTCATTTCATCACCAAATGTCATCCAAATGCCACTTCCTCTGCAGCCTCACCGGAGATTTACCTATTTATTCTACATCCAATATGAATTCCTCATTATTTTGCCATTACAGGATTTCACATTGCAATTTATTAAATGATCCCTGACAAGCTGAAAATTAGCCCTGACACCGACATGACAGGCATGATGATAATACGGGCCCTCTAAACCCTAAATCACTCAATGCTGCATACAGAATGTCACCTATGGATAGAATACTTTTGTGGCCTTAAAGGGGAATTCCATTGGGGAAGTCTACCTGGGGGACTCCACTCCCCGCTCCTGTATCCTAGTCCCATCTTCACTATAAAGCAGACTGCTGTGCCTTATGGTATATCTACATTGCACAAAATAAATAATTTCTAAAAAAAAATCCTTAAAGGGGAATCCCATCTTAATTTATCTGCTAAGTCTACATATCCAGCTCATTGACCCCCACCAGTTTCCAAAAATAAAAAACAAGCCCCACCAATCGTAACGGCTTTCCACACAACGACCATTATACTTTTTTTATTTTTTTATTAATCATAGGCCAAATTTTTACGTTGTATTTAAAAAAAAAAAAAATCTTCCAACCTGGCAAGGTCATGACCAGGAAGAGCTACAGTCTGGTCTCCCGGTCCCCACCTGAGCCTACAAGCTCTCCTCCCTCCTCCTCCTCCCCTCCCGCCTCATGATGATGTCCCTGTGAGTGCCCACCCAAAGTCATGCCCCTTATGTCCACACAGTGCAGGAATGGCCACCACCCGACAGCAAAGACTGCTGGGAACCGTAGTCCTGTGGTGATGTCATTGAGGAGGAAGGTCCTGGCAGGGCTGTACCTAGATATCTCCTATTACAATGTCTGTGACAATCGGTGGAGCTCTGTTTTTTCGTGTTTGTCTCTTCTTACGACTTGTCGCCTGCTCGCACGTAATCAACTTCGCTATTGTTTCCGTTCAAAAAACGAAAACTTTACTTAACGGAAACCAACTGCAACGGCAGCATTACCATTGAAATCAACGGTAATACAAACGGAAGATATAGTTTCCGTTCGGCTTTCCGTTCATCGGTTCCTCAGACGGAAAGGTTGAACAGAAACCAAACGCTGATGTGAACAAGGCCCTAAGTAGTCCAGTTATCTTTCCCAAGAACTAAGAAACAATAGAAGTATCCACAACAGAAAAATCACGTTTTCCGCAGAACAAGACACGTTCTGATCTGCTGCACTGAGATATCTCAAGACCTGACACCTTGTCAAAAGCCTTGAAAATAAGAAACGTGTAAGGTATATGCCACAAGGATTTGCTGATTATACCTCCGAGGGGTATGTCACCTATAGGCTCCTATGGTAAAAAATCATACACCGCACCGTATACTTTTTATACCGGATGCCTCTGCATGGAATTACGCTGTTGACTTTGATATTCCGTACAGTTAAAAAAAATGTATATTGACAAATACCAGCCCGGTGGAGCATTCCCTGGGGGAATTGGACCCTGTGCATATGTTTGGCGCATGCACCGGATACTTGTAGATACCCCCTTACAGCATGTATGATCTATGCATGGTCTTGTTACTGTATCAGTACACTGAACTTTGACCTGTTACTTTATCTATGTGCTAGGCTTGGTTCTGTTGGGCTCGGTTCTGTTGGGCTTGGTGCTGTTGGGCTCAGTTCTATTAGGCTCGATTCTGTTGGACTTGGTTTTGTTGGGCTCGGTTCTGTTGGTCTTGGTTCTGTTAAGCTTTGTTCTGTTGGGTTCAGTTCTGTTGGGCTCGGTGCTGTTAGTCCTGGCTCTGTTAGGCTCTGTTCTGTTGGGTTTGCTTCTGTTAGGCTCGGTTCTGTTGGGCTTGGTTCTGCTGGGCTCGGTTCTGTTGGGCTTGGTTCTGCAGGGCTCGGTTTTGCTGGGCTCGGTTCTGTTGGGCCTAGTTCTGTTAGGCCTGGTCCTGTTAGGCTTGGTTCTGTTGGGCTTGGTTTTGATAGGCCTAATTCTGATAGGCTTGGTTCCGATAGCCTTGGTTTTGTTAGTCTTGGTTCTGTTGGGCTTGGTTCTTTTAGGCTTACTTCTATTAGGGTTGGTTCTGGCACCATATCTATTCACTAAACCTATGTATTTAGGAAGTGTGGCAAAAGGCATGAAGGTCAGTTGCGGGGTACTGCATGTAGTGTAGTTGTCTCCCTCTCTCTTTTAACAAATAAGTCTCTAGTCCAATAGTCAGCAACCTCCGTCACCCCTGCTGTTGTGAAACTACAATTCCCAGCATGCCCTGACATTCTTTGGCTGGAATATTAAAGTCTTTGGCTGTCCGGGCATGCTGATGGACTCATCCTTCAGTAGTTCTGTTCCCAGCGGTCGAGCATGCGTAGTTAGATTCTTTTTTTTCTATTATTATTCTTACTGTCAATAAAGCAACCCTCTCTGCCACACTCCCAGCAGGAAATCCCAGCACCATCTCAAGCACCAATAACTACGCAAAACATAGAGGTAAATAATAAAGTTCTTCCCGCCTGCAGCCACCACTAGGGGAAGCTTACTGTATACTGTTGTATTATTGAGTTCAATGTATAAACAGTCTGCAGTAAGCTCCCCCTAGTGGTGGCTACAGGTAGGAAACATTTTTCATCTAAATCTATATCTATGCAGGAGATTTGGAGCTCTGTATCAGAAAAATGGGGCTCTGACCACTATAAGAATATATTAAGAAATTATTCAGCAAAGAATTTTGAACCCATTTAGATTAAACTGCTAGCATCCCCCTTGCATTTAGAGGTACATTACAGAGACGGCCTCCATTATGTTGAGACATAGCTTACATTTATGCAGATTTTATGCTGCCCCAGCTGCGACCTTCTCCTCTAATCTAACAGATTAAACTCTCATTCAAGCCCTGATCATCGCTGTAATTAATGTCACACTCCGCTGGGTGATCTATGGCCTATCAGTTCTCTATGCAAATCAATTCATTTACTTCACCGCCTCATCCTTCTCCTGCAGCCGCCCTCCTCGCTCGCTCGCTGTCTTTATTACATCCCGATATGTATTTATGATGTTCTTCAGGCATCAGATGAATATATACAGTGTCCAGATGGAGTGCGCTTATTAAACCATAAGGACAGAATTAATTGTTCGGATCCTTAAAGGGGAATTGCATCTAAATTGAACTTCGTTAGGTCATTTAGAGAGGTTAGAGTTGGCAGGGGTCCGGTCCAATTCCCCAAATAAAGGGGCCATAATCCTCCATAGAGCATCAGGACCTCAAAGATGTCCATCATTGGAAATCTTTGTCATAGCACTCAGCGTCTCTGCAGCGACCATGAAACTAACCCCCAAAAGAAACACCCCAAACCTTGTCCACATGCGCTCCATATAGCATGCTCCACCCAATTTGCCATCAATTGCAAAGTATCATGGGAGAAACTTTTAGCAATCAACAAAAGCATCAGAATCCATGGTGGTTGTCTTTTTTTTTTTTTTTTCAACTACCTCCTTAAAGCTATTATTGCCCACGACCATTCTTGTTGGACTTTGTACTGTTTGTACTGCCTGCAGTCACCAATAGGGGGAGCCTAAGAGCTTTTCTGCATACTGTTTATACATTGAACTCAATTCCAAAACAGTATGCACCAAGCTCATAAGCTCCCTCTAGTGGTGCCTACAGTAAGTCAGAATTTTATCATGTAACTCTATTTCTATACAGGGGATTTGGAGCTCTGTATCAGAAAAACGTCGCTCCGACCGCTGTAATGATATATTAAAGAGGACCTGTCACCTCTCCTCACATGTCTATTTTTGTAATTACTTGTATTCACCATAAAATAACAATCCTCTTATAAGTTTTCTTATAACTCAGTGTAGTGCCATTCCTCTGTTATTCCTCCTAGAAATGTATGAATTAATTGACAACTGGGTGTAACCACTGGCCTTGTCGAGGGGGCGTGTCCCTAAACCGTCTCACTCTGTCGGCACTGATTGGTCATTGTCAGACTGTACAGGGACACACCCCCTACTGGTAACACCCAGTTGTAAATTTATCCATACATTTCTAGGAAGAATAACGGAGGAACGGCACATCGCAGTTCTAAGAAAAGATGCTCAAGAATTTCATGGGGAATATAAGTAATTACTAAAACAGACATTTCAGGAAAGGTGAGAGATTCTCTTTAGGAAAATAATCAGTACCTAATATTGGACCTAAAAACAACATGATGTGGAAAAGTGGACATTCCCTTTGAACCATGATAAAGTCCCCACCAACATAAATCATGAAGCCTGGCACCACGCCACCGCAAATACGCCATTTAATCGAAAATCCTGACGACAGCCGTGGGCTTGTGGAGAATTCTGATGAAATAAATAATTATCGGGCCGGCCAAGCAATCTGTCCGCCATTACTTGACATAAGTACTAAGGGCTAATTTATTCTGTATTTAGTGATCAATAGCGGCTTGTCAGGGCCTAGAAATGAGTCTTTCAGGAGGCCGGCGCCGCACCCGACACCATTAATTCTCATGACCTCTCTGGTGACCTCTCTGTAGAACCATTTTTTACGGAAAGAGATGGAAAATATAATTCTGAAGCAAAAGCAAGAAAGGGACGATAATCATTTTGGATTCTACGCGGTCAGATTTTAATTAAAAGATATATAATTGTGGACGATGGATAGAGGCCTCAGAAGGGAAGTCCATGTAATGGGAGAACTGAAGGGGTTTGTCATCCGTTCCCAGGTCTCGTGTTCTGAGGATCGATATTAAATGAGTAAAACAAAGCTCCGTTAGGCTATGTTCACACAGGGCAGAAGCGCTGCGTAAAGGTACACAACGTATCCGCCCAGGGCGCCGCAGGGAATTCCGGCCGAAAAATCGCACCAAATTGTGGTGCAGTTTTTTAGCCGGAATGTCCGCTGTCAAAAGCTGCACATAAAAATAAAAAAATGTCATACTTACCAGTAGCAATGGCGACGCGTTCCACTGATGTCCTGCTGGCCGGCCCCCTGGAGTGACGTTTCATCCCATGTGACCGCTTCATCCTGTGATTGGCTGCAGCGGTCACATGGGATGAAACATCATCCCAGGAGTCTGACCTGGAAAAAAAAAGAGTTGCATTTTTTTTTTGCGGCAGAATCGCAGCTTTTCTGCAGCAAAAATCGCAACATCCGTTATATGTTCGGGTTTTACCTCCCTATTGAATTCAATGGCAAAAACCGCATAAAAAAAGGAGCGATTACGCAAATACAATTGACATGCTGCGGATTAAAAAAACGCGCCGCAGGTCAACTTCTGAGCGTTTCTTGCTCAGTATTTACGCAGCGCGTGGATGAGATTTGTTCAGCTCTCATCCACTCTGCTGCTACTATATTCTGCTGCCGATTTTTCACAACGAAACCTGAAAATCCGCAGTATTTACGCTACGTGTGAATTTACTCTTAAAGTTGCTGAACATTATATGTGACTATAAATGATAACATGATGTTCCTAGTAGGAGATGTAGCGCACATAGGGAACGGCTGGAGCAGCGGCGCCTCAGTATTTGCGATTTCACAGCGCGGAGCGGTCAGCCTGCCCTGGAGCGGTGACTTTAAATTACGCAGGAAGTCTTCATTGCGATGCTTTTTCTTCACCGGTTTTCTTGTACTTTGTGTTTAGGTCTAAAACCGTCTACAAGGTAAAATCAATATGTTGTGATTTCCTCTCACTGCGGTTATTTAAAGTTTTTCCGGCTTGACCTCTGATAGAAAACATTATTACATCGCTTCTCAAGTACAGCCCGCCGTCACGTTATTCGGAGTGTGAGATTTAAAGTGGAATTCACCATAAAGTGACCCAAAATAGGAAAACCTATCTCACCTCCAAAGTTAATCGTGCTTTGGCCCTGCTGAATCTCAATTCTAGCATTTTAGGGTGATAAAGGGGTTAATGGCGATATCCAGTATTCATGTTGGTTTCAGGGATGTAAACTCGAATATCCCTGGATGACTGAGGTGGTGTTGGGGTTAACATCTAATATTCTTGGTGGTTTGGGGTAATGAAGGGTTAATGGAGGTGGGGGCAGGGAAATGCACCTATAATTTAATTGTATTTGACTAAAATAAGAATTCTTTATAGGGGCCTGTTTTTCTGATACAAAGCTCCAGATTTACTTTACACAACCATTAAGTGAAATAATCAAATTCTGTCTGCCTGTGGTCACCACTAGGGGGAGCTCACTGCATAGAGATTTATACAGCTCCCATTAATAATACATTTAAATGCAGTGAGCTCCCTCTAGTGGTGGCAGATTTTTTTTTTATAATTTAACGCCATGGTTTCTGCATGAGGGGAGGTTTTAGGTACTAGGAAACCCCTACATTACTCTCTCTACTCACTGTTAAGTAAGGCCACACAATTAGCCTGTCCATGCCGGCATATGAATTATACAAGTATTATTTGCGGCAATGAAGGAGTCCCATGTAGATAACCGTATCCCTTAGAGTTCCTTCGTTCGCCCTCGGTATATAGATAGCATATATAACTTATCATCTTCCTTGATATTTCTCATACAATCATGTCCTGGAACCTGTACAGTAGATGGAACTTCCTGTGACCACTTTAGTACATGTACCTGAACTGGTGGTCACTGAGACAGGAAGATGTGAGGTTGCTAGGCAACCTGAAGCAGAATACACTAAGTGTGGAACTGGTGATCACTGAGACAGGAAGACATGAGGTTGCTAGGCAACCTGAAGCAGAATACACTAAGTGTGGAACTGGTGGTCACTGAGACAGGAAGACATGAGGTTGCTAGGCAACCTGAAGCAGAATACACTAAGTGTGGAACTGGTGGTCACTGAGACAGGAAGACATGAGGTTGCTTTACCATAGTGGACCCTGTGTTTCCACGCAGCCCCCCCCCCCCCTCCACTTTATAATTTACCTTGTAGATTATATTATAAAGATTCTCTTCCCAGATCCTCCTAACAGGAGACATTGTTTTCATCTATTATTATAATATTTTATTACCTAACAATGATATTGAAGCCGCCGACGTCTAGAGCAGGATGTTCACTATCGCGCAATTGATATATTTTACGGCGGTCGGATAGGTAATGCCGTCCCCGCGGGGAACCTCGCACATTATTATCAATAAGCGACAGTACGCAGCATTTAGCAATGTGATTGTGGAGTCAGCAAACATTTTATCACTGTCTAGGCAAGAATAACGAAACCCGCGGGCTCTGTGCAAGGGAAATATAGGGTTAAAAAGTGCAGCAGCCGCTTTTAACTCTTTCGTGGATGTTTGTGTTGTATTGTGTAGCAGTTTACCCTTTAACTCTTTCATGTCACCTCATATCCATCCCCGATAGTCATAAGGTGGTATCCTGCCCGAGGAAGCTGGGAGATAATATAAAGCGGGTCATAGATGCCCACTCAGCTTGGGGAACCTGGCATGTTATTTCTATGGAGAGAGGGGATAACCGTGAACAGACACATCTGATGCCGCTTATCAGAGGGACCGCAATCATAATGACCCGTAGAATAAAGATAAAGTAATATTTATTGTACATGACGTAAAAAAAAAATCCCCAAAAAACGCTGACTGATTTTCAGGTTTTTTGACCCCCCTTATGTGGCTACATCGGCAGAAAAAATAAATTAGTTATGGCTTTATCGTGCAAAAGTACTAAAACGTAAAAAAAAACTATGAATATTTGGTATCGCCGCATTTGTACCTATCTGTAGAAAGAAAAAAACAATGGCAGAATTATTGGGGTTTTTTCTGCATTCCCTTTTAAAAAAAAAAACCGAATCAACGCTAATCCATAAATGATATGAATGCCAAGATGATGCCAGAAAAAAAATACAACCCGCAAAAAAACAAGCCCTCTTATAGCCACATCTACAGAAAAATACAAAAATTATGGCCCAAGGAATGTGAGAATATAATTTAAAAAAAAGCAAAACTGTTTGTCATTAATGGGTTAAATTACCTTTTGGGCCCATCATTGCAAAGAGCGGATACAAAGAGTGTGTCTCTATCTCTGGAGGATCCAGCATGTCCAATCATTACAGACAGCCCATTGATTCCAATAAGATCTGTGCAATATTCAATTTCACCTGTGGTGGCACTGCAGGGAAATTGAACACTTGCTGCCCGGTTCATTAACATGATTGCTAAGGGCCGAGTATTGGGACACCCTCATTCTGAGGGGAACAAACCTAAAACAAAAAGATGGTCCAAGGTGCAGAACCTCTATAGAAACATACTGGACAATCAGACCTGCAGAGGCTGCCCCTGTGGATTGGCAGGTATACAATCTCCATACCCTGTATGCTCAACTATGATTAGCATTTATAACAAACATGTGGTGCATTGTGGGAGTGTGTACACCTGTCGCAACAGTGCTAACAGATTTAAGGGGAAGTCTTCTAAATGCAGCTCTGGATGTGACTGGAGTAGAATGTAACAAGAAAAGCACAGTGAAAACGGTATCACTTTAAATGTGAGAACTTCTCTTTCAAGCAGGATTATTCACAGGGACTACTGGCATCGGAAAGTGTTCTGTACATAGAACATGCCCGCTGAGAAGGCCAATAAACCGCGATCATGTCATCTACATCTGACACCAATGCTTCACCATCCAGAAAACTCAGCGTCTCCTACAAACACTTTCCCCACATGTGAAGGTAACACAAGGCCAGAATAGCTGGAGGTGTCACTATTTACAGCCACGCCGGAGACCGATTCATCCACCGCTGAAATACCTTTCATTATATATTCAGCAGATAAGCGCTAAGTAATGGATGTCATTAATGCCGCAATTACTGAATGTCCAACTCCGACATGTCAGCTCTCCAGATAACAAAGAGAACACAGATTATATCAAATAGACAAATATATCCAACTATTCACAGGGAAACCGCAAATAATAATGACAAGTTACAGACCAGAATTTATTACTGATCCAGAACATATAGATGTGACTATTATATCTCCAAATGTATGTTCAGATTCATATTCTTGTATATAGGAGCAGTATTATAGTAGTTATATTCTTGTATATAGGGGCAGTATTATAGTAGTTATATTCTTGTATATAGGGGGCAGTATTATAGTAGTTATATTCTTGTATATAGGGGCAGTATTATAGTAGTTATATTCTTGTATATAGGGGGCAGTATTATAGTAGTTATATTCTTGTATATAGGGGGCAGTATTATAGTAGTTATATTCTTGTATATAGGAGCAGTATTATAATAGTTATATTCTTGTATATAGGAGTAGTATTATAGTAGTTATATTCTTGTATATAGGGGGCAGTATTATAGTAGTTATATTCTTGTATATAGGGGGCAGTATTATAGTAGTTATATTCTTGTATATAGGGGGCAGTATTATAGTAGTTATATTCTTGTACATAGGGGCAGTATTATAGTAGTTATATTCTTGTATATAGGAGGCAGTATTATAGTAGTTATATTCTTGTATATAGGGGGCAGTATTATAGTAGTTATATTCTTGTATATAGGGGGCAGTATTATAGTAGTTATATTCTTGTATATAGGAGCAGTATTATAATAGTTATATTCTTGTATATAGGAGCAGTATTATAATAGTTATATTCTTGTATATAGGAGTAGTATTATAGTAGTTATATTCTTGTATATAGGGGGCAGTATTATAGTAGTTATATTCTTGTATATAGGGGGCAGTATTATAGTAGTTATATTCTTGTATATAGGGGGCAGTATTATAGTAGTTATATTCTTGTATATAGGGGCAGTATTATAGTAGTTATATTCTTGTATATAGGAGGCAGTATTATAGTAGTTATATTCTTGTATATAGGGGGCAGTATTATAGTAGTTATATTCTTGTATATAGGGGGCAGTATTATAGTAGTTATATTCTTGTATATAGGAGCAGTATTATAATAGTTATATTCTTGTATATAGGAGTAGTATTATAGTAGTTATATTCTTGTATATAGGGGGCAGTATTATAGTAGTTATATTCTTGTATATAGGGGGCAGTATTATAGTAGTTATATTCTTGTATATAGGGGGCAGTATTATAGTAGTTATATTCTTGTATATAGGGGCAGTATTATAGTAGTTATATTCTTGTATATAGGAGGCAGTATTATAGTAGTTATATTCTTGTATATAGAGGCAGTATTATAGTAGTTATATTCTTGTATATAGGGGCAGTATTATAGTAGTTATATTCTTGTATATAGGGGGCAGTATTATAGTAGTTATATTCTAGTATATAGGAGCAGTATTATAATAGTTATATTCTTGTATATAGGGGCAGTATTATAGTAGTTATATTCTTGTATATAGGGGGCAGTATTATAGTAGTTATATTCTTGTATATAGGAGCAGTATTATAATAGTTATATTCTTGTATATAGGAGTAGTATTATAGTAGTTATATTCTTGTATATAGGGGGCAGTATTATAGTAGTTATATTCTTGTATATAGGGGGCAGTATTATAGTAGTTATATTCTTGTATATAGGGGGCAGTATTATAGTAGTTATATTCTTGTATATAGGGGCAGTATTATAGTAGTTATATTCTTGTATATAGGAGGCAGTATTATAGTAGTTATATTCTTGTATATAGAGGCAGTATTATAGTAGTTATATTCTTGTATATAGGGGCAGTATTATAGTAGTTATATTCTTGTATATAGGAGCACTATTATAATAGTTATATTCTTGTATATAGGAGTAGTATTATAGTAGTTATATTCTTGTATATAGGGGGCAGTATTATAGTAGTTATATTCTTGTATATAGGGGGCAGTATTATAGTAGTTATATTCTTGTATATAGGGGGCAGTATTATAGTAGTTATATTCTTGTATATAGGGGCAGTATTATAGTAGTTATATTCTTGTATATAGGAGGCAGTATTATAGTAGTTATATTCTTGTATATAGAGGCAGTATTATAGTAGTTATATTCTTGTATATAGGGGGCAGTATTATAGTAGTTATATTCTTGTATATAGGAGGCAGTATTATAGTAGTTCTATTCTTGTACATAGGGGGCAGTATTATAGTAGTTATATTCTTGTATATAGGAGCAGTATTATAGTAGTTATATTCTTGTACATAGGGGCAGTATTATAGTAGTTATAATCTTGTATATAGGAGCAGTATTATAGTAGTTATATTCTTGTATATAGGAGCAGTATTATAGTAGTTATATTCTTGTATATAGGGGCAGTATTATAGTAGTTATATTCTTGTATATAGGGGGCAGTATTATAGTAGTTATATTCTTGTATATAGGGGCAGTATTATAGTAGTTATATTCTTGTATATAGGACGTAGTATTATAGTAGTTATATTCTTGTATATAGGAGCAGTATTATAGTAGTTGTATTCTTGTATATAGGAGGCAGTATTATAGTTGTTATATTCTTGTATATAGGAGCAGTATTATAGTAGTTATATTCTTGTATATAGGAGCAGTATTATAGTAGTTATATTCTTGTATATAGGAGGCAGTATTATAGTTGTTATATTCTTGTATATAGGAGGCAGTATTATAGTTGTTATATTCTTGTATATAGGGGCAGTATTATAGTAGTTATATTCTTGTATATAGGAGGCAGTATTATAGTTGTTATATTCTTGTATATAGGAGCAGTATTATAGTAGTTATATTCTTGTATATAGGGACAGTATTATAGTAGTTATATTCTTGTATATAGGGGGCAGTATTATAGTAGTTATATTCTTGTATATAGGGACAGTATTATAGTAGTTATATTCTTGTATATAGGGGGCAGTATTATAGTAGTTATATTCTTGTATATAGGGACAGTATTATAGTAGTTATATTCTTTTATATAGGAGCAGTATTATAGTAGTTATATTCTTGTATATAGGGGCAGTATTATAGTAGTTATATTCTTGTACATAGGCGCAGTATTATAGTAGTTATATTCTTGTATATAGTGGGGCAGTATTATAGTAGTTATATTCTTGTATATAGGGGGCAGTATTATAGTAGTTATATTCTTGTATATAGGGGGCAGTATTATAGTAGTTATATTCTTGTATATAGGGGGCAGTATTATAGTAGTTATATTCTTGTATATAGGGGGCAGTATTATAGTAGTTATATTCTTGTATATAGGTGGCAGTATTATAGTAGTTATATTCTTGTATATAGGGGCAGTATTATAGTAGTTATATTCTTGTATATAGGGGGCAGTATTATAGTAGTTATATTCTTGTATATAGGGGGTAGCGTTATAGTAGTTATATTCTTGTATATAGGAGCAGTATTATAGTAGTTATATTCTTGTACATAGGGGGCAGTATTATAGTAGTTATATTCTTGTATATAGGGGCAGTATTATAGTAGCTATATTCTTGTATATAGGGGGCAGTATTATAGTAGTTATATTCTTGTATATAGGGAGCAGTATTATAGTAGTTATATTCTTGTATATAGGGGCAGTATTATAGTAGTTATATTCTTGTATATAGGAGACAGTATTATAGTAGTTATATTCTTGTATATAGGGGGAGTATTATAGTAGTTATATTCTTGTATATAGGGGGCAGTATTATAGTAGTTATATTCTTGTATATAGGGGGCAGTATTATAGTAGTTATATTCTTGTATATAGGGGGCAGTATTATAGTAGTTATATTCTTGTATATAGGAGCAGTATTATAGTAGTTATATTCTTGTATATAGGGGCAGTATTATAGTAGTTATATTCTTGTATATAGGGGCAGTATTATAGTAGTTATATTCTTGTATATAGGGGGCAGTATTATAGTAGTTATATTCTTGTATATAGGGGGCAGTATTATAGTAGTTATATTCTTGTATATAGGAGGCAGTATTATAGTAGTTATATTCTTGTATATAGGAGCAGTATTATAGTAGTTATATTCTTGTATATAGGGGGCAGTATTATAGTAGTTATATTCTTGTATATAGGGGGTAGCGTTATAGTAGTTATATTCTTGTATATAGGAGCAGTATTATAGTAGTTATATTCTTGTATATAGGGGCAGTATTATAGTAGTTATATTCTTGTATATAGGAGCAGTATTATAGTAGTTATATTCTTGTATATAGGAACAGTATTATAGTAGTTATATTCTTGTATATAGGAGCAGTATTATAGTAGTTATATTCTTGTATATAGGGGCAGCATTATAGTAGCTATATTCTTGTATATAGGGGGCAGTATTATAGTAGTTATATTCTTGTATATGGGGGCAGTATTATAGTAGATATATTCTTGTATATAGGAGGCAGTATTATAGTAGTTATATTCTTGTATATAGAGGCAGTATTATAGTAGTTATATTCTTGTATATAGGGGCAGTATTATAGTAGCTATATTCTTGTATATAGGGGGCAGTATTATAGTAGTTATATTCTTGTATATGGGGGCAGTATTATAGTAGATATATTCTTGTATATAGGAGGCAGTATTATAGTAGTTATATTCTTGTATATAGGAGCAGTATTATAGTAGTTATATTCTTGTATATAGGGGCAGTATTATAGTAGTTATATTCTTGTATATAGGAGCAGTATTATAGTAGTTATATTCTTGTATATAGGAGCAGTATTATAGTAGTTATATTCTTGTATATATGGGGCAGTATTATAGTAGTTGTATTCTTGTATATAGGGGGCAGTATTATAGTAGTTATATTCTTGTATATAGGGGCAGTATTATAGTAGTTATATTCTTGTATATAGGGGGTAGTATTATAGTAGTTATATTCTTGTATATAGGAGCAGTATTATAGTAGTTATATCCTTGTATATAGGGGCAGTATTATAGTAGTTATATTCTTGTATATAGGGGCAGTATTATAGTAGTTATATTCTTGTATATAGGAGACAGTATTATAGTAGTTATATTCTTGTATATAGGGGGAGTATTATAGTAGTTATATTCTTGTATATAGGGGGCAGTATTATAGTAGTTATATTCTTGTATATAGGGGGCAGTATTATAGTAGTTATATTCTTGTATATAGGAGCAGTATTATAGTAGTTATATTCTTGTATATAGGAGCAGTATTATAGTAGCTATATTCTTGTATATAGGGGCAGTATTATAGTAGTTATATTCTTGTATATAGGAGACAGTATTATAGTAGTGATATTCTTGTATATAGGGGGAGTATTATAGTAGTTATATTCTTGTATATAGGGGCAGTATTATAGTAGTTATATTCTTGTATATAGGGGGCAGTATTATAGTAGTTATATTCTTGTATATAGGAGCAGTATTAGGCTGGGTTGACACAACCTCTTTTCAGACGTAATGGATGCGTTTTACGCCTCGAATTACGCCTGAAAAGACGGCTCCAATACGTCGCCAAACATTTGCCCATTACTTTTAATGGGTTTGCCGATGTTCTGTGCTGACAACCTGTCATTTTACGCGTCGCTATCAAAAGACGGCGCGTAAAAAAGACGGCTCGTCAAAAGAAGTGCAGGATACTTCTTGGGACGTAATTGGAGCCGTTTTTCATTGACTCCATTGAAAAACAGCACCAATTACGTCCGTAATGGATGCCGCGAAAAACGCGAGTACGAGCAATTCTGTCTGAAATTCAGGAGCTGTTTTCTCCTGAAAACAGCTCCGTAATTTCAGACGTATTTGCCGTTATCGTGTGCACATGCCCTTATAGTTGGCCTCAGTGTAAAACACGGGACCCTCTCTTCAGATTACTATCATTATAAAATCGGGACGACCTATCATTGAAGATATAAAGGTCTAATTGTCACTCATTACTTATTTAATAAAGAATTGATCGTTACCCATAATTACATTTAGCTTGCATCGCTCTCAATAAAAAGCCACTTGATTCAGTCAATACAATTGTCCTGGATGCTGAGGCCCCAGTGAAATCTTTACACCATCAGCAGTGACATTTGTGGTGACAGATACTCCATTACATCGGCAGGACACATTGGTGGTTTCTCCCGTGACCTTGTAATTAATCTTTAAGTCCATTTGTTGACGTTCGCTCAATGATGAAATCAGCCGCCGTGCTGGTTGTCAGTAAATGCCGTAGAACCTATGCAATGTTATTATTTATTATGGGGTCTTTCATACGCACTGATAACTAATCAGCCTAAAATCAGGTGTCAACACCAACTGCACGGTCGTGTAGATCCATTGCAGGTTGTCACCCACATCCAGCGCTTTCTGTTCCAGCTGTCAGAGAGATGAAGATCGCAGCTTGGATCAAGTGTACGTTTTTACAGGCCCTCAGGCTTATTGGCCGTAGGGACTATGACTGGGGGCAATGTAGAGGTTAATATGAGTACAGCAGGGCTAGGGGAAGTTAGATTACCACCCCCTTTTTTTTTACTCTATGAAAATGGCAGGGTAGCCTATAGGGATTTAAGGTCCCTCCTACAGGGCAGCTTTAGGGGGAATAGGGGCGGTTTTGCCCTCCTCGCCTGGGTTTATAAGGCAAGGGTTGGAGGGCATCTTCCTCTTTGGCCGTCACTTGGATTCCAAGCAACACAAAGTATTTCTGGAGTGGGGTGTGCTGATTTTGTGGGAGGTATTGTCTTGTTTATTTATGTGATGATAGATAGATATGAGATAGATAGATAGATAGATAGATAGATAGATAGATAGATAGATAGATAGATAGTAGCTTAAAGAGCAACAACAGCTGCTGCTAATTTTTTCGCACCTCCGATCCCCACCCATACACACCCACTTCAGCCCACACAGTATCATGCATACATGCCCCATACAGTATAATGCCCCCATAGATGCCCCATAGAGTATAATGCCCCTGTAGCTTCACCATACAGTATAATGCCACCATAGCTGCCCCCATACAGTATTATGTCCCCTTAGCTGCCCCTAGTGCCAGTGCCCACATATATATAGCGCCAGTGCTCACAAAGTGCCACAGTTCCCATGTGGATAGTACCACACACAGTGCCCATGTAGATAGCGCCAGTGTCCCCTGTAGATAGTGACATAGTGCTCATGTAGATAGTGCTACACCCCCTTAAAAATAGTGCCATCCCCCCTGTAGATAGCGATACCCCTCCCCTGTAGCGATTAGGACTCCCTCTGGGGCGGATTTCCCAGCCAGAGTGTCGGCAACGCCGTGACCAGGGATTCCGCTCCAGGAAGAGCCACTGACGTGACGGTCCTTATATGGACAGTGTCGTCAGGGATCCCCTCTAGGAGCACAATCCCCGGCCCTAGCGTCCGCAACGCTCTGGCAAGGGATTCCACTCCAGGAGGAGCCACTGACATCACTGTCCATATTTGGACAGTGACGTCAGGGATTCCCTCTAGGAGCGGAATCCCCGGCCATAGTGCCGGTCAGAAAAGCTCTGGCAGGGGATTCCGCTATGCAGGAGCCACTGACGTCACTGT
The DNA here is from genome assembly GCF_050947455.1 of Rhinoderma darwinii. NCBI lineage: Eukaryota > Metazoa > Chordata > Amphibia > Anura > Rhinodermatidae > Rhinoderma > Rhinoderma darwinii. The sequence continues at coordinate 107,567 of NW_027464539.1, forward strand.
CCATATATGGATAGTGACGTCAGGGGCTTCCCCAGGCTTAGTGCTTAAAGTAGCGCAGTGCCCATGAGAGTCCTCTATACTAATGCTAAAGCAGGGAGCTGACGGTTCCCTGCTTCAACTTTGGGTTCAACTGTATCTGCGTCCTGAAGACGCAGATACAGTTGACACCGGGAGTCCGGAACATACCACCGGCCGCCCGGGATAGCAGGACACTGCCCAAAATTTCGGGACTGTCCTGCTGAATCCGGGACAGTGTCTAAATCCGGGACGGTTGGGAGTATTGACATAAAGTTCTAAGAAAAGATACTCCAGACTTATTATTCCATGGGGAAACAATTATTTACTAAAACATCAGGAGAGGCGAAAGCTTCTCTTTCAACCAGCAATGTTATTAGGACGCAGCGTGCCGTAGGAAGAAGAAGCCCATGGCCTTTCAGTGCAGGTAATAACGTTCTAGATGAAAGAGGTTCAGGGACCATCTATAGAAATCTGGCGCTAGATCGTATGGGCCACCAATCAACTCCTGTAATATCCTCCTGGACCTAAATCCTGTGAATAAGTAACTGAAAAGGTAAAGAAAGATTGTAAATTCTTAATGTAATATCGTCAATACAGCGGGAGCGAGACGCCGGCCGCCTGTACATCCGCTCCAGCATCTTTAAGAATAGATTCTGTTTGAAGCTAAGAGGGCATGTGAGGGTATATGAGAGCATGTGAGGGTATATGAGAGCATGTGAGGGTATATGAGAGCATGTGAGGGTATATGAGAGCATGTGAGCGTATATGAGAGTACGTGATGGATGTCTCTTTGGGGGGTTTACATCAAAGCTTTGGTGTTTTCTATCTTGTATTGTGATAGCATGTGGAACGTAATAATTTTCACTATATTATAGGCACAACGACTTAAAAGGGCAATAAATCTGACAAAATGAGCACAAAAAAGAAGGTTTTTAACCTCTGGATGTAAAAAAAAAATATGAAAGTTTTCATTCACATACAGCAAGCAGAGATTTTGAAAATGTTGAGGAATTTAAGCACAAAGTATATTAGGAAGTTGCAGAACCTTTCATCCGAGATGTAGAACACCTTTAAGGCAAGTGAGTACATTTACCTGCATTCTAATGTAAAACCTTATCGCAGTAGTGCCAAATGACAACCTCAGCTCTGCTACATCTATTCTTAAATACAAGGCACTTGTTCAGCGTTACAATCTTGTTAAAATTTGTTTAAACACTTCAAAGTGAGTTATAAATCCCCGGAGACGTCTTATGTTTGTCAGTGAATAACATGAGGCTATTAAGAACTGGCGGATCCTCAGACACAGACCTCTGACTGATACACTGTGACGAGCTAGCTGGTACGATGTGGCGGGCAGAGGGTAAACATGAAACATCTGACTTAATGCCTATTACAGAGCGGAGTAACACCCTGCTGCAGATAATAATAATAATGCACAGTATGTACGGAGCTCTCCACCGCAGGAAATCCCCAGGCCCCTTGTTCCATCTCCTGCCATCTGAAGAGTTTACACAACGTATAATGAGCCTTTCAAACCTAAATCACCCCCGAGACCGTCCCCGCCAGCCTGGAAGAGAGAGAATACATGAAAAAATGTATAGGGTACTATTCACCTATATGACCCCTAATAACCCATTGCCCAACCCCTATAATTACCCATTGAAAATCCTATAAAAATGATTACAGGGGTTGTCTGAATGACAAAATCCATTTTCAAATACCCTGATGGCATATTCACGTTTATAGAGGGGGAGGTCACCCATTCAGGACCCTCCCCTATTATCCAGAGAGAAGAGCGGCTACAAAGAGCGTCTCTTACTCTGGAGGACCCAGTAGGTCCATACATTACGTGGACATCTTATGGATATGAATGGACACTGTGTAATGCTTCACTTCCCCTCTGGTGGTGCTGCAGGAGATTTGAACACTTGCTGCTGGGTGCCCTCACTGATTACAGCTGATCGCTGGTGGTCCAAGCAGCAGGACATCATGTGATCAACTTATTGTCAGGAGACCCTTAAAACAAGTAGGGATTGTCCAAAGCGAACAACCACTTTAAGGCCCTGGTCACACAGAGTTTTTTTGCTGGCAGGTTTTTTGGTGTTGATCCCAACGCGGTTTCTGCTTTAAAATCTGCGCAAAATAAACTGTGTGTGAACAGGGCCTAAAGCCGATGGTGAACCTTTTTCTTCTTCTTCTTAACACAAAGTCATAGCATTTGCCTGCAGCCGCCACTAGATGGAGTTCCCTGTAGTACAATTGGGAATAGTTGAATACGCAATTACCTAATATGCAGGGGGCGCTGCATGTGATGCGTCATATAACAAGGTGCCCATTCATATAAATGGGTGGGCATGTAGCACATGGTTGCGTGGAGTCCATCTGAGTGGGGGCTGCTCATTGCAAAGGCTCTCCCCATCCCCACAACTCAAAGTGTTATCACTTTGCACAAATGACTCCATCTATACATACACAGATGTAGCAGAGCTGAATTTGTCATTTGGCAAAACTATTGTCATCACAAAGGGTTATCTGTGGTTCTCCACAGGACTCACGGGATGTCATACTCCATTATCATAACTACATATAAAGATATAGCAGAGCTGAAATTGTTATTGTGATAGTTCACCAAGTTTAGATTCTGTAGATTCACCTGCCAGTCCAAGGGACAACTACAGAAAACCCACGGCCACGTCAATATAGGATTTAAGAAATTACAAACTCAGCTCTGCTACATCTGTATATATCAATATCATGAACGGCTCTATGTTGCATATACAATATACAAACTATGGATGCGTTGTGCAATTATTTATGGCCGGTAGTTGTAGAAATGTCACCCCCTGTGCCCACCCCGTGTTCTGTCCTATGAATAGATGGTCACACTGGATACCGCGCTGTTGATACAAAAACATATATTTTCTGCTCGTGTCCCGCTGCCCCGCAGCACAATACATGGATTTTAATAGTACACGATGGTGACTCGATAGTCGCCGCAGGTTTTATCACAGAACTGTTTCTACACACGATTAACGGTTGTTACGACAATTTCCCAGGGCGCAAAATCAATACACACCAAATTGCCATTACCTTACATGTGGGGCAGGCGGTCAGCACCGATGGGGTCGTCATCTGTAGGACTCTGATGTCTGCCTTATCCCATGTAGGAGATTATCAAGTACGCAGAGAGACTTCTCTCCAATTCCAGCTGTTGTAGAACTACAGATCCCAGCATGCCATAACAGTCTGCCAGTGCAAGGGGTTACCAAATTAGTTGTTGCCCATGGCCGGGATGGCAATATCCTTCCCACCGCACTTCATACGCACACGTTTCGACATAGGGCGGTAAAGCAGTTTAGGGGTAAATATCTAATATCTCTCTGGTGGTCAAGGGTGGTGAATGGGTTAACAGGAATACCCATGGTGCTGTAGAGGGGTTTTGGGATGATACCTAATATCCCAGGAGGTCTAGAGTGCGCTAGAGTTAATCTAATGTTCCTGGTGGTTTAGATTGGTGACGAGGTTAATGATATTACCTGCGACTGGTCTAGGGAAGTAAAGAGCTAAAGTGTACGTCTAATTTCCAATATTAAGCAGTCGAATTATAAGTGCAGCTCTGGAGTATAATACAGGATGTAACTCAGGATCAGTACAGGATAAGTAATGTAATGTATGTACATACTGACTCCACCAGCAGAATAGTGAGTACAGCTCTGGAGTATAATACAAGATGTAACTCAGGATCAGTACAGGATAAGTAATGTAATGTATGTACACAGTGACTCCCCCAGAGGAATAGTGAGTGCAGCTCTGGAATATAATACAGGATGTAACTCAGGATCAGTACAGGATAAGTAATGTATGTACACAGTGACTCCACCAGCAGAATAGTGAGTGCAGCTCTGGAGTATAATACAGGATGTAACTCAGGATCGGTACAGGATAAGTAATGTAATGGATGTACACAGTGACTCCACCAGCAGAATAGTGAGTGCAGCTCTGGAGTATAATACAGGATGTAACTCAGGATCAGTACAGGATAAGTAATCTCATGTATGTACACAGTGACTCCACCAGCAGAATAGTGAGTGCAGCTCTGGAGTATAATACAGGATGTAACTCAGGATCAGTACAGGATAAGTAAAGTATGTACACAGTGACTCCACCAGCAGAATAGTGAGTGCAGCTCTGGAGTATAATACAGGGTGTAACTCAGGATCAGTACAGGATAAGTAATGTAATGTGTGTACACAGTGACTCCATCAGCAGAATAGTGAGTGCAGCTCTGGGGTATAATACAGGATATAACTCAGGATCAGTACAGGATAAGTAATGTATGTACAAAGTGACTCCACCAGCAGAATAGTGAGTGCAGCTCTGGAGTATAATACAGGATGTAACTCAGAATAAGTACAGGATAAGTAATTTAATGTATGAACACAGTGACTCCACCAGCAGAATAGTGAGTACAGCTCTGGAGTATAATACAGGATATAACTCAGGATCAGTACAGGATAAGTAATGTAATGTATGTATACAGTGACTCCACCAGCAGAATAGTGAGTGCAGCTCTGGAGTATAATACAGGATATAACTCAGGATCAGTACAGAATAAGTAATTTAATGTATGTATACAGTGACTCCACCAGCAGAATAGTGAGTGCAGCTCTGGAGTATAATACAGGATATAACTCAGGATCAGTACAGGATAAGTAATTTAATGTATGGACACAGTAACTGAAGCAGCAGAACAGTGAGTGCAGCTCTGGAGTATAATACAGGATGTAACTCAGGATCAGTACAGGATAAGTAATTTAATGTATGTATACAGTGACTCCACCAGCAGAATAGTGAGTGCAGCTCTGGAGTATAATACAGGATATAACTCAGGATCAGTACAGGATAAGTAATTTAATGTATGGACACAGTAACTGAAGCAGCAGAACAGTGAGTGCAGCTCTGGAGTATAAAGGTATGTTCACACGGCAACGCCAAATATGTCTGAAATTACGGAGCTGTTTTCAGGCGAAAACAGCTCATGAATTTCAGACGTTTTGACAAGTGCACGCGTATTTCGCGGCGTCCATTACGGACGTAATTGGAGCTGTTTTTGAATGGAGTCAATGAAAAACGGCTCCAATTACGTCCCAAGAAGGGACAGGCACTTCTTTGAGGCGGCCGTCTTTTTACGCGCCGTCTTTTAACAGCGGCGCATAAAAAAAAACCCCGTCTGCACAGAACACCATAAAACCCATTGAATTCAATGGGCAGATGTTTGCAGTTTGCGGTTTGGAGACGTTTTTTCGGCCGTAATTCGAGGCGTAAAACGCCTGAATTACGTCCATAAATAGGGCGTGTAAACATATCCTTCTACAGGATAAGTAATGTCATGTATTTATAAAGTGACTTTACTGTTTATGTGGATTATTTATCTCTAAACCGGTGAACATGCCCTTTAAATGTTCTGAGTTGGTCCCGGCTCTGCTATAAGAAGTAGTTTAGACGAGTTATTCATGTAAGACGCATTAAAACCTTGTTACAGCAGAGATATTAGATTTCCTTCTTTATTATAGAATCATCCCCTTACCAGTGGCACCAGTAACAGCGCCAGCACCAGGAGAATCTCCGGCAGCAAGGCCCACAGACCGCACGTCCCTCTATTCAGTGCTGTTGTGCTTCTCGGTAGGATCTCCTGGATATGGCACCAAATGTGTTTGTCAGTTAATGAACCCGCCAAGTTTACAACCTCGTTCTCCGCCCGAGCCGATGCATTGTACAATATTTAATAGTAAACCTTCCTGACAGCAGTGGCATGAAACTTTTCTGCAGCACACGGGGAAGCGGGCACAGCTGTGCCGCCCGTCCTTGGCACCAAAACAAGGTCATCGTAAACTCCTGAGTGTTGCTTAAAAATTTGCCACTTGCTTTGATTTATACAAACATTACGAGCGGGGGATTGACTTTCCAAGGTCATAGGCGACCCCCGCGCGCTGGCAAAACACAGGAGCGAAGCGGCTGAACAATGAATTTTTCTGGAAAAGCTTTGACTATTATTTATGAATTCTGTACAGGCACAAATAATGTTGTTGGAAGCTTATTATCCTCTCGTACCAGGGAAACAATGTGCAGGTGGCTTCCTGCTGAAGCGGAGACAGGGATGACTCAGACGTAATTATACATTATTGAGACGTTTCATTGCACCATCAACGCGTCCTTGTTGCAAACAAGAAACCAAGTCATGTCATATGATATAATTCTGTCTACCTGCAGCCACCACAAGGTGGAGCTCACTGCCTGGAAATTTATACTGTTCCCATTGAGTTCAATACTAGCTGTGGAAATTTATATGCAGTGAGCTCCCCCTAGTGGTGGCTGCAGGCAGTCAGAATTATATCATTTATGAAGTCAGGAAATCAGAGCTCTCCTATACAGATATATTATGAAATTAAAAAGCACAGAATTTTACACTTTGACACAGAATGGGGGACAGTAACGGCAATAAAGGTGCAGTACATTTGAAGAAGCTCTTAGTGGGGAGTGGGGACCGTTCTGAATATATATTTTCCAGATGTTATTTAAAGGGGTTGTTCAAAAGTTTCTTGTAATATCAAAATGCTATACAAAAGTAATAAACCTCTAAACTCTGATGCCTATTGCCAGTGGCATAACTACCGTAGAGGCACAACATTGCTGTGGGGGTCTATAGTGAGGGGAGACCCTGCTCCTTACCTTTATACAGTCATGGAATACAATTCGATGATCTGCAGCTGCCACTAGGGGGAGCTCATTGCATACATATTTATAAAGCTCTCAATGAGGTCAGTGCTAACAGTATAAAAACATATGTAGTGAGCTCCCCCTAGTGGTGGCTGCAGCTAGACAGAATATATTATTTAATCCCTGCCCAACATTTGTATTTCATGACCAGGAAGATAAAGTATTGGGCGCTCCCATGGGCTAAGCCTGCTCCATACTCAGCGGGGGAAACTAAGCATCTCAGCACTCACCCGAGCGCTTCTGCCGCTTCATTTTAGCGATCGGTGGGGGTCTCAGTGCTCGGACCCCCACCGATCAAAACTTCCAACATGTCACTATGACGTCAGAAGTTTTCTGAACGTTTAGTTACCCTTTAAGGGAATTTCCGGTCTATCAACATTATGAAATAAACATCCAGACACACTATGTCCAGTCATTGTTGTCATTTTCCCCTATGGTCCCATTTTGAGTTTTGTTTGGGACCGAAGGTCCCTGCTGACAGCTATAGGTAACCATGCTGGTGCGCTCTCACCAACCGGCCATTTATCCTTATTTTCTATTACAGAACCGTATTTTCACCATATAAGACATTGGAGGCCACAATATGGATCCATTATAGGAAACTCATAGATTGGTGAATTCCGCTCCCTTTATCCTACTGTAGTCTTTTCCATGATCGCAGCGCCCCCTAATGGTAAGATCTTAAGCGCGCCTGGTATAAATGTCATGCTCGTACCAGCCGCTCACACTCTCAGTTTTTCTTCCTTCTCCCCGATGATTTCCCCTCGATCAGTTCCGTGTAGTGATTGTTCTACACCAATAACTGAAGTCTCCGAAATTGCCAATTACGTTGCTTTCTCTCGTAGCGGCGGCTCCATAAAGATCTGAGTTATGTACAGGGACAATTCACTCATAAAACCTCTGGAGCAGGATTTATAAATACCGTTTTTTATGTCTCGGCCCGAGCTGATTCACAGCCGGTTATAAATCTTTTACTGAAAACTGGAAAAAAATAGCACATGGAGGAGGTGGGGGTAGGGAGTGCACGGGGGGGGGGTAGAACTACAGGTCCCAGCACACCCTGGTGACATCATGGCAGGCAGGCTGGGGGGTAATATGAATATCAGACATTACTAGATATAATCTACATGTAAAGATGAGTAACTTTCAACCACAATGAAATTCCTTTAATCAGGCATTTGATAATCCAGAAAGTCTGGTAATCCGGCACAGTACTGCAATATATTGCTGCGTTTCTCCGAAGCCAGGATAACTTTCTCTAGGCTCTCTATCCTCACAACATCTTTTTCTATGACTGTCCAATAATCCAGAATATCTGGTTATCTGGCAACTAACAGGATTCATTGATGCTGGATTATAGGAATTTTACTATATTTCCCAGAATGCAATGCAGCAGAGTTCAGTTTTTATAGATTCTCTGTTAAATGGATAGGGGTGTGTCTGTCAGCACAACGCTGACAGATTCCAAATCACAACTTTGAAAATTCTAAATGCAGCTTTGGATGTGACTGGAGTATAAAGATCAGTACAAAATAAGGCAAGCACTGTATTTGTTAGGTTACTCCGCATTATATGTAGGTTATGAATCGTTGTTATGTGGAGCTGATAAACCACTTCATAAATGTCCATTATGGTGATCGGTGTCTTCCCGAATGATCGATTCTACAAGGTGAGATCCAGACGTTCTTCTCACACATCGTCCTGGAAGACGTGATTATGTTTTGTGTAAGAGCTGTAATAAGAATGGCGCCAATTTAGCTGTCACCTCAGGGAGCAAAATACTGAGGTCCGTCCTGGAGATGGAGAATTTCCATTATCTCTCTGCGCCGGCTGACGTAAAGTGATGGTGGGGGGGGGGGGGGATTTTTCATCTGCCAACAAACATTTGAGATTCGTCCCTGATCCCCACAAATAATATCAGAAGCAGCTGATAATCCAATGACTAATGCTAATGCCCCCTATGCTTTATCTGATTCAACAGATTTATCAGAGATAAGCGGCGCAAGAAATGCATCATAGCTGCTCATGTCCCCCGCCAAGCCAAATTAACACCTTAATTGTAAGCAAACAGATATTTGGCAAACAAGTATTTCCCATCTATGGACAGGTACAGTGAATACACTAGTCGAACTGACTAGTCACTCTGCCCCCTACTGGCCACATTGAGATTGACTGTAAAAGAATTTTCTTTTAAAAATCCTACAATTAGTAATGGTTTGTTTTTAGCTGCAAGTGATCAAATATGATGATAAATCTTCTGTAAAGAGTCAAAAAATCTATATACAAATACCATATATACAAAACTATGAAAACCTAAATAAATTACATTACTTATCCTGTACTGATCCTGAGTTACATCCTGTATTATACTCCAGAGCTGCACTCACTATTCTGCTGGTGGAGTCACTGTGTACATACATTACATTACTTATCCTGTACTGATCCTGAGTTACATCCTGTATTATACTCAAGAACTGCACTCACTATTCTGCTGGTGGAGTCACTGTGCACATACATTACATTACTTATCCTGTACTGATCCTGAGTTACATCCTGTATTATACTCAAGAACTGCACTCACTATTCTGCTGGTGGAGTCACTGTGTACATACATGACATTACTTATCCTGTACTGATCCTGAGTTACAGCCTGTATTATACTTCAGAGCTGCACTCACTATTCTGCTGGTGGAGTCACTGTGTACATACATTACAATACTTATCCTGTACTGATCCTGAGTTATATCTTGTATTATACTCCAGAGCTGCACTCACTATTCTGCTGGTGGAGTCACTGTGTACATACATTACATTACTTATCCTATACTGATCCTGAGTTATATCCTGTATTATACTCCAGAACTGCACTCACTATTCTGCTGGTGGAGTCACTGTGTACATACATTACATTACTTATCCAGTACTGATCCTGAGTTACATCCTGTATTATACTTCAGAGCTGCACTCACTATTCTGCTGGTGGAGTCACTGTGTACATACATTACATTACTTATCCTGTACTGATCCTGAGTTACATCCTGTATTATACTTCAGAGCTGCACTCACTATTCTGCTGGTGGAGTCACTGTGTACATACATTACATTACTTATCCTGTACTGATCCTGAGTTACATCCTGTATTATACTCCAGAGCTGCACTCACTATTCTGCTGGTAGAGTCACTGTATACATACATTACATTACTTATCTTGTACTGATCCTGAGTTACATCCTGTATTATACTTCAGAGCTGCACTCACTATTCTGCTGGTGGAGTCACTGTGTTCATACATTACATTACTTATCCTGTACTGTTCCTGAGTTACATCCTGTATTATACTCCAGAGCTGTACTCACTATTCTGCTGGTGGAGTCACTGTGTACATACATTACATTACTTATCCTGTACTGATCCTGAGTTACATCCTGTATTATACTCAAGAACTGCACTCACTATTCTGCTGGTGGAGTCACTGTGTACATACATTACATTACTTATCCTGTACTGATCCTGAGTTACATCCTGTATTATACTCCAGAGCTGCACTCACTATTCTGCTGGTGGAGTCACTGTGTACATACATTACATTACTTGTCCTGTACTGATCCTGAGTTACATCCTGTATTATACTCCAGAGCTGCACTCACTATTCTGCTGGTGGAGTCACTGTGTACATACATTGCATTACTTATCCTGTACTGATCCTGAGTTACATCCTGTATTATACTCCAGAGCTGCACTCACTATTCTGCTGGTAGAGTCACTGTATACATACATTACATTACTTATCCTGTACTGTTCCTGAGTTACATCCTGTATTATACTCCAGAGCTGTACTCACTATTCTGCTGGTGGAGTCACTGTGTACATACATTACATTACTTATCCTGTACTGATCCTGAGTTACATCCTGTATTATACTCCAGAGCTGCACTCACTATTCTGCTGGTGGAGTCACTGTGTACATACATTATATTACTTATCCTGTACTGATCCTGAGTTACAACTTGTATTATACTCCAGAGCTGCACTCACTATTCTGGTGGTTGTTAAGTCAGCAAGCTTATTGTTATACACGGCTTAGCGGAGCTCCTATAATGTACGGGGGGGGCAGTTATTTTTTTCCTACGTCAGGTGACTGGTATAAAGCCATTTAATTTGTGACTATACTCTGTATTATGCCTGGTGCAGGGCCTGAGGGAGTGGAGCATGACACAGAGAATCTTTCTTTGGTGTTCTTAGAATTTTTGTGTCGTGCTTCGCCCCCTCTCACCCTGCACTGGGCATAACACAGTCTATCCCATTCACTGAGAGCAAATAGATGTATTGAAAATAGTGAATAATTGAAACATAAAGTTTTAGAACTTTTTATTATACAATGACTTAACTTTATTTACGTTAGACTGAGAACCCTTTTAACACTGATGTGTTGTGCCACATGATAGCCCACATTATTCATGAAAATAACACGTGTCAATGTATATGGCTCTGCTATAATCTGTCTACCTACTTTATACAGTACTCAACATAAAATGACTGAATTGATACAACGACAGCCAACAGATTGAACATTAAAATACACAAGACAGAGGGACAATATTCCAGCAGTGGCAGCGTTTTATTACAGCGCAATATATATTCATCATTGTTTTCTCGCCATCTCTCCGCTAACACCCTGTCATTCTGGAGACCGTTAAAAGACTTAACACAAATTGGAGCAATAAAACAAAGTTATGACAAGAGATACCAGCGATCATCTTGATATTTCCATGCAACCTGCTGCAGTCTGAAAATACTCCGTGGGATTTAGTGAAAGTTTCAAATAAAAACTAAAAAAAGTTTCCATAATTCTGGCATTTCATAGGTTATTAATACACATATGCAGGTTGTTATTGAAAACAGTCAGCAAGCTTGTTGTCACACACCTAACAGCTTTCCAGAATGCAAAGTACCATAGCAAGCTGTATGTAGACACTGAACAAGCAGGGGATGCTGGGAGATATGTCATAAATGTCTCTGATGGGAAATGAGATCGATAGATAGATAGATAGATAGATAGATAGATAGATAGATAGATAGATAGATAGATAGATAGATAGATAGATAGATAGATAGATAGATAGATAGATATGAGATAGATAGATAGATAGATAGATAGATATATATGAGATAGATAGATAGATAGATAGATAGATATGAGATAGATAGATAGATAATATGAGATAGATAGATAGATAGATATGAGATAGATAGATAGATAGATAGATATGAGACAGATAGATAGATAGATAGATAGATAGATAGATAGATAGATAGATAGATAGATAGATAGATAGATAGATAGATAGATATGAGATAGATAGATAGATAATAGATAGATAGATAGATAGATAGATAGATGATAGATAGATAGATATGAGATAGATAGATAGATATGAGATAGATAGATAGATATGAGATAGATAGATAGATAGATAGATAGATAGATAGATAGATAGATATGAGATAGATAGATAGATATGAGATAGATAGATAGATAGATAGATAGATAGATAGATAGTTATGAGATTGATAGATAGATAGATAGATAGATAGATAGATAGATAGATAGATAGATAGATAGATATGAGATAGATAGATAGATATGAGATAGATAGATAGATAGATAGATAGATGATAGATATGAGACAGATAGATAGATAGATGATAGATAGATAGATAGATAGATAGATAGATGATAGATAGATATGAGATAGATAGATAGATATGAGATAGATAGATAGATATGAGATAGATAGATAGATATGAGATAGATAGATAGATAGATAGATAGATAGATAGATAGATAGATAGATAGATATGAGATAGATAGATAGATATGAGATAGATAGATAGATATGAGATAGATAGATAGATAGATAGATAGATAGATAGATAGATAGATAGATAGATAGATAGATAGTTATGAGATTGATAGATAGATAGATAGATATGAGATAGATAGATATGAGATAGATATGAGATAGATAGATAGATAGATAGATAGATAGATAGATA